>NW_027506892.1:2500-237316 GCF_052324685.1 Brachyhypopomus gauderio
CCTAACCCTAACCCTAACCCTAACCCTAACCCTAACCCTAACCCTAACCCTAACCCTAACCCTAACCCTAACCCTAACCCTAACCCTAACCCTAACCCTAACCCTAACCCTAACCCTAACCCTAACCCTAACCCTAACCCTAACCCTAACCCTAACCCTAACCCTAACCCTAACCCTAACCCTAACCCTAACCCTAACCCTAACCCTAACCCTAACCCTAACCCTAACCCTAACCCTAACCCTAACCCTAACCCTAACCCTAACCCTAACCCTAACCCTAACCCTAACCCTAACCCTAACCCTAACCCTAACCCTAACCCTAACCCTAACCCCTAACCCTAACCCTAACCCTAACCCTAACCCTAAACCCTAACCCTAACCCTAACCCTAACCCTAACCCTAACCCTAACCCTAACCCTAACCCTAACCCTAACCCTAACCCTAACCCTAACCCTAACCCTAACCCTAACCCTAACCCTAACCCTAACCCTAACCCTAACCCTAACCCTAACCCTAACCCTAACCCTAACCCTAACCCTAACCCTAACCCTAACCCTAACCCTAACCCTAACCCTAACCCTAACCCTAACCCTAACCCTAACCCTAACCCTAACCCTAACCCTAACCCTAACCCTAACCCTAACCCTAACCCTAACCCTAACCCTAACCCTAACCCTAACCCTAACCCTAACCCTAACCCTAACCCTAACCCTAACCCTAACCCTAACCCTAACCCTAACCCTAACCCTAACCCTAACCCTAACCCTAACCCTAACCCTAACCCTAACCCTAACCCTAACCCTAACCCTAACCCTAACCCTAAACCCTAACCCTAACCCTAACCCTAACCCTAACCCTAACCCTAACCCTAACCCTAACCCTAACCCTAACCCTAACCCTAACCCTAACCCTAACCCTAACCCTAACCCTAACCCTAACCCTAACCCTAACCCTAACCCTAACCCTAACCCTAACCCTAACCCTAACCCTAACCCTAACCCTAACCCTAACCCTAACCCTAACCCTAACCCTAACCCTAACCCTAACCCTAACCCTAACCCTAACCCTAACCCTAACCCTAACCCTAACCCTAACCCTAACCCTAACCCTAACCCTAACCCTAACCCTAACCCTAACCCTAACCCTAACCCTAACCCTAACCCTAACCCTAACCCTAACCCTAACCCTAACCCTAACCCTAACCCTAACCCTAACCCTAACCCTAACCCTAACCCTAACCCTAACCCTAACCCTAACCCTAACCTAACCCTAACCCTAACCCTAACCCTAACCCTAACCCTAACCCTAACCCTAACCCTAACCCTAACCCTAACCCTAACCCTAACCCTAACCCTAACCCTAACCCTAACCCTAACCCTAACCCTAACCCTAACCCTAACCCTAACCCTAACCCTAACCCTAACCCTAACCCTAACCCTAACCCTAACCCTAACCCTAACCCTAACCCTAACCCTAACCCTAACCCTAACCCTAACCCTAACCCTAACCCTAACCCTAACCCTAACCCTAACCCTAACCCTAACCCTAACCCTAACCCTAACCCTAACCCTAACCCTAACCCTAACCCTAACCCTAACCCTAACCCTAACCCTAACCCTAACCCTAACCCTAACCCTAACCCTAACCCTAACCCTAACCCTAACCCTAACCCTAACCCTAACCCTAACCCTAACCCTAACCCTAACCCTAACCTAACCCTAACCCTAACCCTAACCCTAACCCTAACCCTAACCCTAACCCTAACCCTAACCCTAACCCTAACCCTAACCCTAACCCTAACCCTAACCCTAACCCTAACCCTAACCCTAACCCTAACCCTAACCCTAACCCTAACCCTAACCCTAACCCTAACCCTAACCCTAACCCTAACCCTAACCCTAACCCTAACCCTAACCCTAACCCTAACCCTAACCCTAACCCTAACCTAACCCTAACCCTAACCCTAACCCTAACCCTAACCCTAACCCTAACCCTAACCCTAACCCTAACCCTAACCCTAACCCTAACCCTAACCCTAACCCTAACCCTAACCCTAACCCTAACCCTAACCCTAACCCTAACCCTAACCCTAACCCTAACCCTAACCCTAACCCTAACCCTAACCCTAACCCTAACCCTAACCCTAACCCTAACCCTAACCCTAACCCTAACCCTAACCCTAACCCTAACCCTAACCCTAACCCTAACCCTAACCCTAACCCTAACCCTAACCCTAACCCTAACCCTAACCCTAACCCTAACCCTAACCCTAACCCTAACCCTAACCCTAACCCTAACCCTAACCCTAACCCTAACCCTAACCCTAACCCTAACCCTAACCCTAACCCTAACCCTAACCCTAACCCTAACCCTAACCCTAACCCTAACCCTAACCCTAACCCTAACCCTAACCCTAACCCTAACCCTAACCCTAACCCTAACCCTAACCCTAACCCTAACCCTAACCCTAACCCTAACCCTAACCCTAACCCTAACCCTAACCCTAACCCTAACCCTAACCCTAACCCTAACCCTAACCCTAACCCTAACCCTAACCCTAACCCTAACCCTAACCCTAACCCTAACCCTAACCCTAACCCTAACCCTAACCCTAACCCTAACCCTAACCCTAACCCTAACCCTAACCCTAACCCTAACCCTAACCCTAACCCTAACCCTAACCCTAACCCTAACCCTAACCCTAACCCTAACCCTAACCCTAACCCTAACCCTAACCCTAACCCTAACCCTAACCCTAACCCTAACCCTAACCCTAACCCTAACCCTAACCCTAACCCTAACCCTAACCCTAACCCTAACCCTAACCCTAACCCTAACCCTAACCCTAACCCTAACCCTAACCCTAACCCTAACCCTAACCCTAACCCTAACCCTAACCCTAACCCTAACCCTAACCCTAACCCTAACCCTAACCCTAACCCTAACCCTAACCCTAACCCTAACCCTAACCCTAACCCTAACCCTAACCCTAACCCTAACCCTAACCCTAACCCTAACCCTAACCCTAACCCTAACCCTAACCCTAACCCTAACCCTAACCCTAACCCTAACCCTAACCCTAACCCTAACCCTAACCCTAACCCTAACCCTAACCCTAACCCTAACCCTAACCCTAACCCTAACCCTAACCCTAACCCTAACCCTAACCCTAACCCTAACCCTAACCCTAACCCTAACCCTAACCCTAACCCTAACCTAACCCTAACCCTAACCCTAACCCTAACCCTAACCCTAACCCTAACCCTAACCCTAACCCTAACCCTAACCCTAACCCTAACCCTAACCCTAACCCTAACCCTAACCCTAACCCTAACCCTAACCCTAACCCTAACCCTAACCCTAACCCTAACCCTAACCCTAACCCTAACCCTAACCCTAACCCTAACCCTAACCCTAACCCTAACCCTAACCCTAACCCTAACCCTAACCCTAACCCTAACCCTAACCCTAACCCTAACCCTAACCCTAACCCTAACCCTAACCCTAACCCTAACCCTAACCCTAACCCTAACCCTAACCCTAACCCTAACCCTAACCCTAACCCTAACCCTAACCCTAACCCTAACCCTAACCCTAACCCTAACCCTAACCCTAACCCTAACCCTAACCCTAACCCTAACCCTAACCCTAACCCTAACCCTAACCCTAACCCTAACCCTAACCCTAACCCTAACCCTAACCCTAACCCTAACCCTAACCCTAACCCTAACCCTAACCCTAACCCTAACCCTAACCCTAACCCTAACCCTAACCCTAACCCTAACCCTAACCCTAACCCTAACCCTAACCCTAACCCTAACCCTAACCCTAACCCTAACCCTAACCCTAACCCTAACCCTAACCCTAACCCTAACCCTAACCCTAACCCTAACCCTAACCCTAACCCTAACCCTAACCCTAACCCTAACCCTAACCCTAACCCTAACCCTAACCCTAACCCTAACCCTAACCCTAACCCTAACCCTAACCCTAACCCTAACCCTAACCCTAACCCTAACCCTAACCCTAACCCTAACCCTAACCCTAACCCTAACCCTAACCCTAACCCTAACCCTAACCCTAACCCTAACCCTAACCCTAACCCTAACCCTAACCCTAACCCTAACCCTAACCCTAACCCTAACCCTAACCCTAACCCTAACCCTAACCCTAACCCTAACCCTAACCCTAACCCTAACCCTAACCCTAACCCTAACCCTAACCCTAACCCTAACCCTAACCCTAACCCTAACCCTAACCCTAACCCTAACCCTAACCCTAACCCTAACCCTAACCCTAACCCTAACCCTAACCCTAACCCTAACCCTAACCCTAACCCTAACCCTAACCCTAACCCTAACCCTAACCCTAACCCTAACCCTAACCCTAACCCTAACCCTAACCCTAACCCTAACCCTAACCCTAACCCTAACCCTAACCCTAACCCTAACCCTAACCCTAACCCTAACCCTAACCCTAACCCTAACCCTAACCCTAACCCTAACCCTAACCCTAACCCTAACCCTAACCCTAACCCTAACCCTAACCCTAACCCTAACCCTAACCCTAACCCTAACCCTAACCCTAACCCTAACCCTAACCCTAACCCTAACCCTAACCCTAACCCTAACCCTAACCCTAACCCTAACCCTAACCCTAACCCTAACCCTAACCCTAACCCTAACCCTAACCCTAACCCTAACCCTAACCCTAACCCTAACCCTAACCCTAACCCTAACCCTAACCCTAACCCTAAACCCTAACCCTAACCCTAACCCTAACCTAACCCTAACCCTAACCCTAACCCTAACCCTAACCCTAACCCTAACCCTAACCCTAACCCTAACCCTAACCCTAACCCTCCTAACCCTAACCCTAACCCTAACCCTAACCCTAACCCTAACCCTAACCCTAACCCTAACCCTAACCCTAACCCTAACCCTAACCCTAACCCTAACCCTAACCCTAACCCTAACCCTAACCCTAACCCTAACCCTAACCCTAACCCTAACCCTAACCCTAACCCTAACCCTAACCCTAACCCTAACCCTAACCCTAACCCTAACCCTAACCCTAACCCTAACCCTAACCCTAACCCCTAACCCTAACCCTACCCTAACCCTAACCCTAACCCTAACCCTAACCCTAACCCTAACCCTAACCCTAACCCTAACCCTAACCCTAACCCTAACCCTAACCCTAACCCTAACCCTAACCCTAACCCTAACCCTAACCCTAACCCTAACCCTAACCCTAACCCTAACCCTAACCCTAACCTAACCCTAACCCTAACCCTAACCCTAACCCTAACCCTAACCCTAACCCTAACCCTAACCCTAACCCTAACCCTAACCCTAACCCTAACCCTAACCCTAACCCTAACCCTAACCCTAACCCTAACCCTAACCCTAACCCTAACCCTAACCCTAACCCTAACCTAACCCTAACCCTAACCCTAACCCTAACCCTAACCCTAACCCTAACCCTAACCCTAACCCTAACCCTAACCCTAACCCTAACCCTAACCCTAACCCTAACCCTAACCCTAACCCTAACCCTAACCCTAACCCTAACCCTAACCCTAACCCTAACCCTAACCCTAACCCTAACCCTAACCCTAACCCTAACCCTAACCCTAACCCTAACCCTAACCCTAACCCTAACCCTAACCCTAACCCTAACCCTAACCCTAACCCTAACCCTAACCCTAACCCTAACCCTAACCCTAACCCTAACCCTAACCCTAACCCTAACCCTAACCCTAACCCTAACCCTAACCCTAACCCTAACCCTAACCCTAACCCTAACCCTAACCCTAACCCTAACCCTAACCCTAACCCTAACCCTAACCCTAACCCTAACCCTAACCCTAACCCTAACCCTAACCCTAACCCTAACCCTAACCCTAACCCTAACCCTAACCCTAACCCTAACCCTAACCCTAACCCTAACCCTAACCCTAACCCTAACCCTAACCCTAACCCTAACCCTAACCCTAACCCTAACCCTAACCCTAACCCTAACCCTAACCCTAACCCTAACCCTAACCCTAACCCTAACCCTAACCCTAACCCTAACCCTAACCCTAACCCTAACCCTAACCCTAACCCTAACCCTAACCCTAACCCTAACCCTAACCCTAACCCTAACCCTAACCCTAACCCTAACCCTAACCCTAACCCTAACCCTAACCCTAACCCTAACCCTAACCCTAACCCTAACCCTAACCCTAACCCTAACCCTAACCCTAACCCTAACCCTAACCCTAACCCTAACCCTAACCCTAACCCTAACCCTAACCCTAACCCTAACCCTAACCCTAACCCTAACCCTAACCCTAACCCTAACCCTAACCCTAACCCTAACCCTAACCCTAACCCTAACCCTAACCCTAACCCTAACCCTAACCCTAACCCTAACCCTAACCCTAACCCTAACCCTAACCCTAACCCTAACCCTAACCCTAACCCTAACCCTAACCCTAACCCTAACCCTAACCCTAACCCTAACCCTAACCCTAACCCTAACCCTAACCCTAACCCTAACCCTAACCCTAACCCTAACCCTAACCCTAACCCTAACCCTAACCCTAACCCTAACCCTAACCCTAACCCTAACCCTAACCCTAACCCTAACCCTAACCCTAACCCTAACCCTAACCCTAACCCTAACCCTAACCCTAACCCTAACCCTAACCCTAACCCTAACCCTAACCCTAACCCTAACCCTAACCCTAACCCTAACCCTAACCCTAACCCTAACCCTAACCCTAACCCTAACCCTAACCCTAACCCTAACCCTAACCCTAACCCTAACCCTAACCCTAACCCTAACCCTAACCCTAACCCTAACCCTAACCCTAACCCTAACCCTAACCCTAACCCTAACCCTAACCCTAACCCTAACCCTAACCCTAACCCTAACCCTAACCCTAACCCTAACCCTAACCCTAACCCTAACCCTAACCCTAACCCTAACCCTAACCCTAACCCTAACCCTAACCCTAACCCTAACCCTAACCCTAACCCTAACCCTAACCCTAACCCTAACCCTAACCCTAACCCTAACCCTAACCCTAACCCTAACCCTAACCCTAACCCTAACCCTAACCCTAACCCTAACCCTAACCCTAACCCTAACCCTAACCCTAACCCTAACCCTAACCCTAACCCTAACCCTAACCCTAACCCTAACCCTAACCCTAACCCTAACCCTAACCCTAACCCTAACCCTAACCCTAACCCTAACCCTAACCCTAACCCTAACCCTAACCCTAACCCTAACCCTAACCCTAACCCTAACCCTAACCCTAACCCTAACCCTAACCCTAACCCTAACCCTAACCCTAACCCTAACCCTAACCCTAACCCTAACCCTAACCCTAACCCTAACCCTAACCCTAACCCTAACCCTAACCCTAACCCTAACCCTAACCCTAACCCTAACCCTAACCCTAACCCTAACCCTAACCCTAACCCTAACCCTAACCCTAACCCTAACCCTAACCCTAACCCTAACCCTAACCCTAACCCTAACCCTAACCCTAACCCTAACCCTAACCCTAACCCTAACCCTAACCCTAACCCTAACCCTAACCCTAACCCTAACCCTAACCCTAACCCTAACCCTAACCCTAACCCTAACCCTAACCCTAACCCTAACCCTAACCCTAACCCTAACCCTAACCCTAACCCTAACCCTAACCCTAACCCTAACCCTAACCCTAACCCTAACCCTAACCCTAACCCTAACCCTAACCCTAACCCTAACCCTAACCCTAACCCTAACCCTAACCCTAACCCTAACCCTAACCCTAACCCTAACCCTAACCCTAACCCTAACCCTAACCCTAACCCTAACCCTAACCCTAACCCTAACCCTAACCCTAACCCTAACCCTAACCCTAACCCTAACCCTAACCCTAACCCTAACCCTAACCCTAACCCTAACCCTAACCCTAACCCTAACCCTAACCCTAACCCTAACCCTAACCCTAACCCTAACCCTAACCCTAACCCTAACCCTAACCCTAACCCTAACCCTAACCCTAACCCTAACCCTAACCCTAACCCTAACCCTAACCCTAACCCTAACCCTAACCCTAACCCTAACCCTAACCCTAACCCTAACCCTAACCCTAACCCTAACCCTAACCCTAACCCTAACCCTAACCCTAACCCTAACCCTAACCCTAACCCTAACCCTAACCCTAACCCTAACCCTAACCCTAACCCTAACCCTAACCCTAACCCTAACCCTAACCCTAACCCTAACCCTAACCCTAACCCTAACCCTAACCCTAACCCTAACCCTAACCCTAACCCTAACCCTAACCCTAACCCTAACCCTAACCCTAACCCTAACCCTAACCCTAACCCTAACCCTAACCCTAACCCTAACCCTAACCCTAACCCTAACCCTAACCCTAACCCTAACCCTAACCCTAACCCTAACCCTAACCCTAACCCTAACCCTAACCCTAACCCTAACCCTAACCCTAACCCTAACCCTAACCCTAACCCTAACCCTAACCCTAACCCTAACCCTAACCCTAACCCTAACCCTAACCCTAACCCTAACCCTAACCCTAACCCCTAACCCTAACCCTAACCCTAACCCTAACCCTAACCCTAACCCTAACCCTAACCCTAACCCTAACCCTAACCCTAACCCTAACCCCTAACCCTAACCCTAACCCTAACCCTAACCCTAACCCTAACCCGGTGGGACCTCCGCTAGGTGGCGCCATCTCCATTGGATCCCATTCAAATATCATAAAAGTGTCTCTGAAGACACCTTCATGATAAAGACCCTAACCCGATGGGGCAACTTTGGGGTGGGGGTACCAGACTCTACCCCTGCCCTGAGGGGGTGCACTGTACCCCCGCAGAGCAAACCCCGTGGTCCTACCCCCCCCAGGGCCCGAGATATGACCCCGAGTTTGATCTCCACCAGGGGGCGCAATAGACAAGGAGCCCCGCCCATTGAAACCCATTCAAACCACTTTGACAATAGTGAAAAACTAGTGTAAGACACTTAAAAAATATAGACCCTAACCCGATGGGGCAACTTTGGGGTATGGGTCCAAGACTCTACCCCTGCCCCGAGGGGGTGCACCGTACCCCCGCACAGCGACCCCCATGGTCCTACCCCCCCCAGGGCCCGAGTTACGACCCCGAGTTGGATGTCCACCAGGGGGCGTCACACCCATTAAAATCCCATATCATATAGGTGTCTTTGAAGACATCTTCATGATAAAGACCCTAACCCGGATGGAACTTGGAACCATCCTGGTCCCTGAGCTTAACCACGCCCCAAAGGAGGGCCCCCAGGGCCCCTTTCCAAGGCCCCCGCTGGGGGGCGCCAGAGGAACCGAAGCCCCATTGAAACCCATTCATACCACTTTGACACTAGTGGAAAAACTAGCGTAAGACACTTTAAAAATATAGACCCTAACCCGATGGGGCAACTTTGGGGTGGGGGTCCCAGACTCTGGGGCTGCCCCGAGGGGGTCGGGAGGACCCCCCCGCAGCGACCCCCGTCGTCCTACCCCCTTCCTACCCCGAGTTATACCCCTTACTTCGAACGGCCACTATGTGGCGTAATAGTACTCAAAGACACTTTGGTGATATGAGAGTCCAAATACACGATGAAGACACTAACCCGATGCTAATTTTTTCTCACTGTTAGCAAGAAAAATTCAAATTTCGAAGGGCTCTCCAAGTCCAACCGCCGAATGCAGCCGCACCAAACTATAGATTCTCTTTCCCCCCCGCCCCGCGCCCGACATATCGAAGTCTCGGACCCCTGGCAACAACGGCATGGGCGTGGCCAAACGTTTAAAGTTTCAATTCAAGTCAATAGACACTTACTGTGGTGAAAAACGGCGCACGGCGGGCCAACCGCGGCGCCGAACGTCGCCGAACCGTAGAGTGTCGTTCGGGGCTATACCCCGATGGGGCCCACCGAATTTCGGACCCCCGGCTCGAACGGGCGCGCACCCAGCGACTTTTCGAAGCCGAAAAATGTCCTGTGGGACTTAGAGGGTGTTAGAAGAGAGAAAACGCACGTTGAGGATTGCCGCCGGCCGACCGTGCGGCGCAGCGCCACCGAATCATAGATTCTCGATGGGCCGCCCGCCAGGACCGACATATCGAAGCCGCGGACCCCTGGGTCGAACGGCGTGGGCGTGGCTGGCGTTTCAAAATCGTATGCCAGTCAATGTAGGCCTAACAACCTAGGGTTAGGGTTGGCCGCGGGCCAACCGCCGCGCCGAAACGCACCGAATCGGAGAGTGTCGGTCGGGACCGTGCCCTGAAGAGGCTCACCGAGTTTCATACCCCTACGTGCAAAGGGGGCCGAAAGGCAGCTGAAAATGTGCTTTTTTTTAGGCCCGGGTCACAAGGGTCAACCGCAACACGTTCGGGGTTCGGGCGGGGCAACCGTACGGCGTAGCCCCACCCGATCATAGATTATCGTTCGGTACCGAGCCACGACGGACATATCGAAGCCGCGGAGCCCTGGGTCGAACGGCTTGGGCGTGGCTGACGTTTAAAATTTGAATGGCAGGCAATGTAGACCTAATGGAGGAAAAAATGCAGTAGGCCAGGGGGCGCTGCGGGCCGACCGTCGGGCCGAGACGCGCCGAACCACAGAGTGTCGGTCGGGGCCATGCCCTGAAGGGGCTCACCGAGTTTCGTACCCCTACGCCAAAAGGGGGCCGAACGGCAGCCAAAAAAGGGCTTTTTTTTAGGCCCGGGTCGCAAAGGTCAGCTGCGACTCGTTTGGGGTTCGGGCGGGGCAACCGTACGGCGTAGCCCCACCCAATTATAGATTCTCGACCGGTCTCCGGCCACGACGGACATATCCGAGCCGCGGAGCCCTAGGTCGAACGGCGTGGGCGCGGCGGACGTTTGAAATTTGGACACAAGGCAATATAAACCTATGGGAGGGAAAAAAGACTTAGAGACACCTTGACGATGCGGACCCTAACCTGATATGGCTACTTTGAGGTGTGGGTCCCAGACTCTACCCCTGCCCCGAGGGGGTCCCGAGGACCCCCCCACAGCAACCCCCGTCCTCCTAGCCCCTTCCTACCCCGAGTTAAACCCCTTAGTTCAACCTGCCGCTAGGTGGCGCTATCTCCATTAGATTCCATTCATACCACTTTGCTAATAAGGGAAAGACACCTTCATGTTAGGGACCCTAACCCGGATGGAACTTGGAACCATCCTGGTCCCTGAGCTTAACCACGCCCCAAAGGAGGGCCCCCAGGGCCCCTTTCCAAGGCCCCCGCTAGGGGGCGCCGGAGGAACCGAAGCCCCTATTGAAACCCACTCATACCACTTTGACACTAGTGGAAAAACTAGCGTAAGACACTTTAAAATTATAGACCCTAACCCGATGGGGCAACTTTGGGGTGGGGGTCCAAGACTCTACCCCTGCCCCGAGGGGGTCCCGAGGACCCCCCCACAGCAACCCCCGTCCTCCTAGCCCCTTCCTACCCCGAGTTAAACCCCTTAGTTCAACCTGCCGCTAGGTGGCGCTATCTCCATTAGATTCCATTCATACCACTTTGCTAATAAGGGAAAGACACCTTCATGTTAGGGACCCTAACCCGGATGAAACTTGGAACCATCCTGGTCCCTGAGCTTAACCACGCCCCAAAGGAGGGCCCCCAGGGCCCCTTTCCAAGGCCCCCGCTAGGGGGCGCCAGAGGAACCGAAGCCCCATTGAAACCCATTCATACCACTTTGACACTAGTGGAAAAACTAGCGTAAGACACTTTAAAAATATAGACCCTAACCCGATGGGGCAACTTTGGGGCGGGGGTCCCAGACTCTGGGGCTGCCCCGAGGGGGTCGGGAGGACCCCCCCGCAGCGACCCCCGTCGTCCTACCCCCTTCCTACCCCGAGTTATACCCCTTACTTCAAACGGCCACTATGTGGCGTAATAGTACTCAAAGACACTTTGGTGATATGAGAGTCCAAATACACGATGAAGACACTAACCCGATGCTAATTTTTTCTCACTGTTAGCAAGAAAAATTCAAATTTCGAAGGGCTCTCCAAGTCCAACCGCCGAACGCAGCCGCACCAAACTATAGATTCTCTTTCCCCCCCGCCCCGCGCCCGACATATCGAAGTCTCGGACCCCTGGCAACAACGGCATGGGCGGGGCCAAACGTTTAAAGTTTCAATTCAAGTCAATAGACACTTACTGTGGTGAAAAACGGCGCACGGCGGGCCGACCGCGGCGCCGAACGTCGCCGAACCGTAGAGTGTCGGTCGGGGCTATACCCCAATGGGGCCCACCGAATTTCGGACCCCCGGCTCGAACGGGCGCGCACCCAGCAACTTTTCAAAGCCGAAAAATGTCCTTTGGGACTTAGAGGGTGTTAGAAGAGAGAAAACGCACGTTGAGGATTGCCGCCGGCCGACCGTGCGGCGCAGCGCCACCGAATCATAGATTCTCGATGGGCCGCCCGCCAGGACCGACATATCAAAGCCGCGGACCCCTGGGTCGAACGGCGTGGGCGTGGCTGGCGTTTCAAAATCGTATGCCAGTCAATGTAGGCCTAACAACCTAGGGTTAGGGTTGGCCGCGGGCCAACCGCCACGCCGAAACGCACCGAATCGGAGAGTGTCGGTCAGGACCGTGCCCTAAAGAGGCTCACCGAGTTTCGTACCCCTACGTGCAAAGGGGGCCGAAAGGCAGCTGAAAATGTGCTTTTTTTTAGGCCCGGGTCACACGGGTCAACCGCAACACGTTCGGGGTTCGGGCGGGGCAACCGTACGGCGTAGCCCCACCCGATCATAGATTATCGTCCGGTACCGAGCCACGACGGACATATCGAAGCCGCAGAGCCCTGGGTCGAACGGCTTGGGCGTGGCTGACGTTTTAAATTTGAATGGCAGGCAATGTAGACCTAATGGAGGAAAAAATGCAGTAGGCCAGGGGGCGCTGCGGGCCGACCGTCGGGCCGAGACGCGCCGAACCACAGAGTGTCGGTCGGGGCCATGCCCTGAAGGGGCTCACCGAGTTTCGTACCCCTACGCCAAAAGGGCGCCGAACGGCAGCCAAAAAAGGGCTTTTTTTTAGGCCCGGGTCGCAAAGGTCAGCTGCGACTCGTTTGGGGTTCGGGCGGGGCAACCGTACCGCGTAGCCCCACCCAATTATAGATTCTCGACCGGTCTCCGGCCACGACGGACATATCCGAGCCGCGGAGCCCTAGGTCGAACGGCGTGGGCGCGGCGGACGTTTGAAATTTGGACACAAGGCAATATAAACCTATGGGAGGGAAAAAAGACTTAGAGACACCTTGACGATGCGGAACCTAACCTGATATGGCTACTTTGAGGTGTGGGTCTTAGACTCTACCCCAGCCCCGAGGGGGTCCCGAGGACCCCCCCACAGCAACCCCCGTCCTCCTAGCCCCTTCCTACCCCGAGTTAAACCCCTTAGTTCAACCTGCCGCTAGGTGGCGCTATCTCCATTAGATTCCATTCATACCACTTTGCTAATAAGGGAAAGACACCTTCATGTTAGGGACCCTAACCCGGATGGAACTTGGAACCATCCTGGTCCCTGAGCTTAACCACGCCCCAAAGGAGGGCCCCCAGGGCCCCTTTCCAAGGCCCCCGCTAGGGGGCGCCGGAGGAACCGAAGCCCCTATTGAAACCCACTCATACCACTTTGACACTAGTGGAAAAACTAGCGTAAGACACTTTAAAATTATAGACCCTAACCCGATGGGGCAACTTTGGGGTGGGGGTCCAAGACTCTACCCCTGCCCCGAGGGGGTCCCGAGGACCCCCCCACAGCAACCCCCGTCCTCCTAGCCCCTTCCTACCCCGAGTTAAACCCCTTAGTTCAACCTGCCGCTAGGTGGCGCTATCTCCATTAGATTCCATTCATACCACTTTGCTAATAAGGGAAAGACACCTTCATGTTAGGGACCCTAACCCGGATGAAACTTGGAACCATCCTGGTCCCTGAGCTTAACCACGCCCCAAAGGAGGGCCCCCAGGGCCCCTTTCCAAGGCCCCCGCTAGGGGGCGCCAGAGGAACCGAAGCCCCATTGAAACCCATTCATACCACTTTGACACTAGTGGAAAAACTAGCGTAAGACACTTTAAAAATATAGACCCTAACCCGATGGGGCAACTTTGGGGCGGGGGTCCCAGACTCTGGGGCTGCCCCGAGGGGGTCGGGAGGACCCCCCCGCAGCGACCCCCGTCGTCCTACCCCCTTCCTACCCCGAGTTATACCCCTTACTTCAAACGGCCACTATGTGGCGTAATAGTACTCAAAGACACTTTGGTGATATGAGAGTCCAAATACACGATGAAGACACTAACCCGATGCTAATTTTTTCTCACTGTTAGCAAGAAAAATTCAAATTTCGAAGGGCTCTCCAAGTCCAACCGCCGAACGCAGCCGCACCAAACTATAGATTCTCTTTCCCCCCCGCCCCGCGCCCGACATATCGAAGTCTCGGACCCCTGGCAACAACGGCATGGGCGGGGCCAAACGTTTAAAGTTTCAATTCAAGTCAATAGACACTTACTGTGGTGAAAAACGGCGCACGGCGGGCCGACCGCGGCGCCGAACGTCGCCGAACCGTAGAGTGTCGGTCGGGGCTATACCCCAATGGGGCCCACCGAATTTCGGACCCCCGGCTCGAACGGGCGCGCACCCAGCAACTTTTCAAAGCCGAAAAATGTCCTTTGGGACTTAGAGGGTGTTAGAAGAGAGAAAACGCACGTTGAGGATTGCCGCCGGCCGACCGTGCGGCGCAGCGCCACCGAATCATAGATTCTCGATGGGCCGCCCGCCAGGACCGACATATCAAAGCCGCGGACCCCTGGGTCGAACGGCGTGGGCGTGGCTGGCGTTTCAAAATCGTATGCCAGTCAATGTAGGCCTAACAACCTAGGGTTAGGGTTGGCCGCGGGCCAACCGCCACGCCGAAACGCACCGAATCGGAGAGTGTCGGTCAGGACCGTGCCCTAAAGAGGCTCACCGAGTTTCGTACCCCTACGTGCAAAGGGGGCCGAAAGGCAGCTGAAAATGTGCTTTTTTTTAGGCCCGGGTCACACGGGTCAACCGCAACACGTTCGGGGTTCGGGCGGGGCAACCGTACGGCGTAGCCCCACCCGATCATAGATTATCGTCCGGTACCGAGCCACGACGGACATATCGAAGCCGCAGAGCCCTGGGTCGAACGGCTTGGGCGTGGCTGACGTTTTAAATTTGAATGGCAGGCAATGTAGACCTAATGGAGGAAAAAATGCAGTAGGCCAGGGGGCGCTGCGGGCCGACCGTCGGGCCGAGACGCGCCGAACCACAGAGTGTCGGTCGGGGCCATGCCCTGAAGGGGCTCACCGAGTTTCGTACCCCTACGCCAAAAGGGCGCCGAACGGCAGCCAAAAAAGGGCTTTTTTTTAGGCCCGGGTCGCAAAGGTCAGCTGCGACTCGTTTGGGGTTCGGGCGGGGCAACCGTACCGCGTAGCCCCACCCAATTATAGATTCTCGACCGGTCTCCGGCCACGACGGACATATCCGAGCCGCGGAGCCCTAGGTCGAACGGCGTGGGCGCGGCGGACGTTTGAAATTTGGACACAAGGCAATATAAACCTATGGGAGGGAAAAAAGACTTAGAGACACCTTGACGATGCGGAACCTAACCTGATATGGCTACTTTGAGGTGTGGGTCTTAGACTCTACCCCAGCCCCGAGGGGGTCCCGAGGACCCCCCCACAGCAACCCCCGTCCTCCTAGCCCCTTCCTACCCCGAGTTAAACCCCTTAGTTCAACCTGCCGCTAGGTGGCGCTATCTCCATTAGATTCCATTCATACCACTTTGCTAATAAGGGAAAGACACCTTCATGTTAGGGACCCTAACCCGGATGGAACTTGGAACCATCCTGGTCCCTGAGCTTAACCACGCCCCAAAGGAGGGCCCCCAGGGCCCCTTTCCAAGGCCCCCGCTAGGGGGCGCCGGAGGAACCGAAGCCCCTATTGAAACCCACTCATACCACTTTGACACTAGTGGAAAAACTAGCGTAAGACACTTTAAAATTATAGACCCTAACCCGATGGGGCAACTTTGGGGTGGGGGTCCAAGACTCTACCCCTGCCCCGAGGGGGTCCCGAGGACTCCCCCACAGCAACCCCCGTCCTCCTAGCCCCTTCCTACCCCGAGTTAAACCCCTTAGCTCAACCTGCCGCTAGGTGGCGCTATCTCCATTAGATTCCATTCATACCACTTTGCTAATAAGGGAAAGACACCTTCATGTTAGGGACCCTAACCCGGATGGAACTTGGAACCATCCTGGTCCCTGAGCTTAACCCCGCCCCAAAGGAGGGCCCCCGGGGCCCCTTTCAAAGGCCCCCGCTAGGGGGCGCCAGAGGAACCGAAGCCCCGTTGAAACCCATTCATACCACTATGACACTAGTGGAAAAACTAGCGTAAGACACTTTAAAATTATAGACCCTAACCCGATGGGGCAACTTTGGGGTGGGGGTCCAAGACTCTACCCCTGCCCCGAGGGGGTCCCGAGGACCCCCCCACAGCAACCCCCGTCCTCCTAGCCCCTTCCTACCCTGAGGTATAAGCCATAGATGAATGGCCACTATGTGGCGCTATAGGTGGGTTAGTGTGTAACATACTCTTATTATATATCAGTCCTAGTGGGTTAGTGTGTAAAAGGTTATTATTATTAAGTTGTCCTATTAGCAAAGTGTCCAGGAAAGTTGACCACAGCGCCCCCTATCTGCGGACAAGTTCATGATATATCATGGACATGTCCATGCTAAAACCTATAGGAAAAGTTAGGGTCAAGGACGTGTATCTAATCTGTACCCTCTTCATCATATGTCTATGGCAAAATACCATTTTCACAATATTGACCCCTACCCTAACCCTAACCCTAACCCTAACCCTAACCCTAACCCTAACCCTAACCCCGCAGAGTAAACCCCGTCGTCGTACCCCCCCCAGGGCCCGAGTTATGACCCCAAGTTTGAGCTCCACCAGGGGGCGCAATAGTCAAGGAGCCCCGCCCATTGAAACCCATTCATACCACTTTGACAATATTGAAAAACTAGTGTAAGACTCTTTAAAAATATAGACCCTAACCCGATGGGGCAACTTTGGGGAGGGGGTCTGAGACTCTACCCCTGCCCCGAGGGGGTGCACCATACCCCCGCAGAGTAAACCCCGTCGTCGTACCCCCCCCAGGGCCCGAGTTATGACCCCAAGTTTGAGCTCCACCAGGGGGCGCAATAGTCAAGGAGCCCCGCCCATTGAAACCCATTCATACCACTTTGACAATAGTGAAAAACTAGTGTAAGACTCTTTAAAAATATAGACCCTAACCCGATGGGGCAACTTTGGGGAGGGGGTATGAGACTCTACCCCTGCCCCGAGGGGGTGCACCATACCCCCGCAGAGTAAACCCCGTCGTCGTACCCCCCCAGGGCCCGAGTTATGACCCCAAGTTTGAGCTCCACAAGGGGGCGCAATAGTCAAGGAGCCCCGCCCATTGAAACCCATTCATACCACTTTGACAATAGTGAAAAACTAGTGTAAGACTCTTTAAAAATATAGACCCTAACCCGATGGGGCAACTTTGGGGAGGGGGTCTGAGACTCTACCCCTGCCCCGAGGGGGTGCACCATACCCCCGCAGAGTAAACCCCGTCGTCGTACCCCCCCCAGGGCCCGAGTTATGACCCCAAGTTTGAGCTCCACCAGGGGGCGCAATAGTCAAGGAGCCCCGCCCATTGAAACCCATTCATACCACTTTGACAATAGTGAAAAACTAGTGTAAGACTCTTTAAAAATATAGACCCTAACCCGATGGGGCAACTTTGGGGAGGGGGTATGAGGCTCTACCCCTGCCCCGAGGGGGTGCACCATACCCCCGCAGAGCAAACCCCGTGGTCGTACCCCCCCCAGGGCCCGAGTTATGACCCCAAGTTTGAGCTCCACAAGGGGGCGCAATAGTCAAGGAGCCCCGCCCATTGAAACCCATTCATACCACTTTGACAATATTGAAAAACTAGTGTAAGACTCTTAAAAAATATAGACCCTAACCCGATGGGGCAACTTTGGGGAGGGGGTCTGAGACTCTACCCCTGCCCCGAGGGGGTGCACCATACCCCCGCAGAGTAAACCCCGTCGTCGTACCCCCCCCAGGGCCCGAGTTATGACCCCAAGTTTGAGCTCCACCAGGGGGCGCAATAGTCAAGGAGCCCCGCCCATTGAAACCCATTCATACCACTTTGACAATAGTGAAAAACTAGTGTAAGACTCTTTAAAAATATAGACCCTAACCCGATGGGGCAACTTTGGGGAGGGGGTATGAGGCTCTACCCCTGCCCCGAGGGGGTGCACCATACCCCCGCAGAGCAAACCCCGTGGTCGTACCCCCCCCAGGGCCCGAGTTATGACCCCAAGTTTGAGCTCCACCAGGGGGCGCAATAGTCAAGGAGCCCCGCCCATTGAAACCCATTCATACCACTTTGACAATATTGAAAAACTAGTGTAAGACTCTTAAAAAATATAGACCCTAACCCGATGGGGCAACTTTGGGGAGGGGGTCTGAGACTCTACCCCTGCCCCGAGGGGGTGCACCATACCCCCGCAGAGTAAACCCCGTCGTCGTACCCCCCCCAGGGCCCGAGTTATGACCCCAAGTTTGAGCTCCACCAGGGGGCGCAATAGTCAAGGAGCCCCGCCCATTGAAACCCATTCATACCACTTTGACAATAGTGAAAAACTAGTGTAAGACTCTTTAAAAATATAGACCCTAACCCGATGGGGCAACTTTGGGGAGGGGGTATGAGGCTCTACCCCTGCCCCGAGGGGGTGCACCATACCCCCGCAGAGCAAACCCCGTCGTCGTACCCCCCCCAGGGCCCGAGTTATGACCCCAAGTTTGAGCTCCACCAGGGGGCGCAATAGTCAAGGAGCCCCGCCCATTGAAACCCATTCATACCACTTTGACAATATTGAAAAACTAGTGTAAGACTCTTAAAAAATATAGACCCTAACCCGATGGGGCAACTTTGGGGAGGGGGTCTGAGACTCTACCCCTGCCCCGAGGGGGTGCACCATACCCCCGCAGAGTAAACCCCGTCGTCGTACCCCCCCCAGGGCCCGAGTTATGACCCCAAGTTTGAGCTCCACCAGGGGGCGCAATAGTCAAGGAGCCCCGCCCATTGAAACCCATTCATACCACTTTGACAATAGTGAAAAACTAGTGTAAGACTCTTTAAAAATATAGACCCTAACCCGATGGGGCAACTTTGGGGAGGGGGTATGAGGCTCTACCCCTGCCCCGAGGGGGTGCACCATACCCCCGCAGAGCAAACCCCGTCGTCGTACCCCCCCCAGGGCCCGAGTTATGACCCCAAGTTTGAGCTCCACCAGGGGGCGCAATAGTCAAGGAGCCCCGCCCATTGAAACCCATTCATACCACTTTGACAATATTGAAAAACTAGTGTAAGACTCTTAAAAAATATAGACCCTAACCCGATGGGGCAACTTTGGGGAGGGGGTCTGAGACTCTACCCCTGCCCCGAGGGGGTGCACCATACCCCCGCAGAGCAAACCCCGTCGTCGTACCCCCCTCAGGGCCCGAGTTATGACCCCAAGTTTGAGCTCCACCAGGGGGCGCAATAGTCAAGGAGCCCCGCCCATTGAAACCCATTCATACCACTTTGACAATATTGAAAAACTAGTGTAAGACTCTTTAAAAATATAGACCCTAACCCGATGGGGCAACTTTGGGGAGGGGGTCTGAGACTCTACCCCTGCCCCGAGGGGGTGCACCATACCCCCGCAGAGTAAACCCCGTCGTCGTACCCCCCCCAGGGCCCGAGTTATGACCCCAAGTTTGAGCTCCACCAGGGGGCGCAATAGTCAAGGAGCCCCGCCCATTGAAACCCATTCATACCACTTTGACAATATTGAAAAACTAGTGTAAGACTCTTTAAAAATATAGACCCTAACCCGATGGGGCAACTTTGGGGAGGGGGTCTGAGACTCTACCCCTGCCCCGAGGGGGTACACCATACCCCCGCAGAGTAAACCCCGTCGTCGTACCCCCCCCAGGGCCCGAGTTATGACCCCAAGTTTGAGCTCCACCAGGGGGCGCAATAGTCAAGGAGCCCCGCCCATTGAAACCCATTCATACCACTTTGACAATAGTGAAAAACTAGTGTAAGACTCTTTAAAAATATAGACCCTAACCCGATGGGGCAACTTTGGGGAGGGGGTATGAGGCTCTACCCCTGCCCCGAGGGGGTGCACCATACCCCCGCAGAGCAAACCCCGTCGTCGTACCCCCCTCAGGGCCCGAGTTATGACCCCAAGTTTGAGCTCCACCAGGGGGCGCAATAGTCAAGGAGCCCCGCCCATTGAAACCCATTCATACCACTTTGACAATATTGAAAAACTAGTGTAAGACTCTTTAAAAATATAGACCCTAACCCGATGGGGCAACTTTGGGGAGGGGGTCTGAGACTCTACCCCTGCCCCGAGGGGGTGCACCATACCCCCGCAGAGTAAACCCCGTCGTCGTACCCCCCCCAGGGCCCGAGTTATGACCCCAAGTTTGAGCTCCACCAGGGGGCGCAATAGTCAAGGAGCCCCGCCCATTGAAACCCATTCATACCACTTTGACAATAGTGAAAAACTAGTGTAAGACTCTTTAAAAATATAGACCCTAACCCGATGGGGCAACTTTGGGGAGGGGGTATGAGACTCTACCCCTGCCCCGAGGGGGTGCACCATACCCCCGCAGAGTAAACCCCGTCGTCGTACCCCCCCCAGGGCCCGAGTTATGACCCCAAGTTTGAGCTCCACCAGGGGGCGCAATAGTCAAGGAGCCCCGCCCATTGAAACCCATTCATACCATTTTGACAATAGTGAATAACTAGTGTAAGACTCTTTAAAAATATAGACCCTAACCCGATGGGGCAACTTTGGGGAGGGGGTATGAGACTCTGGGGCTGCCCCGAGTGGGTCCCCAGGACCCCCGGGCAGTGACCCCCATGGTCGTGGCCCCTTCCTAGCCCGAGTTGTGAGCCCGAGACTGGGCAGACCTAGGTGGCGCTAGAGGGTGGGTGGACTTCCATACCCACCCCCTCCAAGCCAAAAATGTTCCCCCAAGAAGGTGCACCCTGGGCCCGCAAGCCGATACCACTTTCACCGCTATGGGAAAGACACCTTCATGATATTGACCCTAACCAAAATTGGAACTTAGAAAAAAAACGGGGGTTGAACGGACTTCCATAGCTACCCCTCCGAGTCAAAAATCTTCCCCCAAAAAGGTGCACCCTGGGCCCGCAAGCCGATACCACTTTCACCGCTATGGGAAAGACGCCTTCATGATATTGACCCTAACCTAGGGGCCTCGAACCTTGACCACGCCCCCAAAAAGGGCCCCCAGGGGCCCGGTGTGACGTCCTCTAGGTGGCGCAGTCCCCATTGGCCCCCATTCAAATATCATGAAGACGTCCCTAAAGACACCTTCATGATCAAGACCCTAACCCGAGATGTCGACTTTGAGGTGGGGGTCCCAGACTCTGGGGCTGCCCCGAGTGGGTCCCCAGGACCCCCGGGCAGTGAACCCCATGGTCCTAGCCCCTTCCTAGCCCGAGTTGTGAGCCCGAGACTGGGCAGCCCTAGGTGGCGCTATAGTGCAGGAGCTCCCGCCCATTGAAACCCATTCATACCACTTTGACAATAGTGAAAAACTAGTGTGAGACTCTTTAAAAATATAGATCCTAACCCGATGGGGCAACTTTGGGGTGGGGGTCCCAGACTCTGGGGCTGCCCCGAGGGGGTGCACCATACCCCCGGGCAGTGACCCCCATGGTCCTGGCCCCTTCCTAGCCCGAGTTGTGAGCCCGAGACTGGGCAGACCTAGGTGGCGCTAGAGGGTGGGTGGACTTCCATACCCACCCCCTCCGAGCCAAAAATGTTCCCCCAAGAAGGTGCACCCTGGGCCTGCAAGCCGATACCACTTTCACCGCTATGGGAAGGACACCTTCATGATATTGACCCTAACCAAAATTGGAACTTAGAAAAAAAACGGGGGTTGAACGGACTTCCATAGCTACCCCTCCGAGTCAAAAATCTTCCCCCAAAAAGGTGCACCCTAGCCACGCAACCTGATACCACTTTCACCGCTATGTGTAAGACACCTTCATGATAAGGACCCTAACCTAGGGGCCTCAAAGCTTGACCACGCCCCCAAAAAGGGCCCCCAGGGACCCGGTGGGACCTCCGCTAGGTGGCGCCATCTCCATTGGATCCCATTCAAATATCATAAAAGTGTCTCTGAAGACACCTTCATGATAAAGACCCTAACCCGATGGGGCAACTTTGGGGTGGGGGTACCAGACTCTACCCCTGCCCTGAGGGGGTGCACTGTACCCCCGCAGAGCAAACCCCGTGGTCCTACCCCCCCCAGGGCCCGAGATATGACCCCGAGTTTGATCTCCACCAGGGGGCGCAATAGACAAGGAGCCCCGCCCATTGAAACCCATTCATACCACTTTGACAATAGTGAAAAACTAGTGTAAGACACTTAAAAAATATAGACCCTAACCCGATGGGGCAACTTTGGGGTATGGGTCCAAGACTCTACCCCTGCCCCGAGGGGGTGCACCGTACCCCCGCACAGCGACCCCCATGGTCCTACCCCCCCCAGGGCCCGAGTTACGACCCCGAGTTGGATGTCCACCAGGGGGCGTCACACCCATTAAAATCCCATATCATATAGGTGTCTTTGAAGACATCTTCATGATAAAGACCCTAACCCGGATGGAACTTGGAACCATCCTGGTCCCTGAGCTTAACCACGCCCCAAAGGAGGGCCCCCAGGGCCCCTTTCCAAGGCCCCCGCTAGGGGGCGCCAGAGGAACCGAAGCCCCATTGAAACCCATTCATACCACTTTGACACTAGTGGAAAAACTAGCGTAAGACACTTTAAAAATATAGACCCTAACCCGATGGGGCAACTTTGGGGTGGGGGTCCCAGACTCTGGGGCTGCCCCGAGGGGGTCGGGAGGACCCCCCCGCAGCGACCCCCGTCGTCCTACCCCCTTCCTACCCCGAGTTATACCCCTTACTTCGAACGGCCACTATGTGGCGTAATAGTACTCAAAGACACTTTGGTGATATGAGAGTCCAAATACACGATGAAGACACTAACCCGATGCTAATTTTTTCTCACTGTTAGCAAGAAAAATTCAAATTTCGAAGGGCTCTCCAAGTCCAACCGCCGAATGCAGCCGCACCAAACTATAGATTCTCTTTCCCCCCCGCCCCGCGCCCGACATATCGAAGTCTCGGACCCCTGGCAACAACGGCATGGGCGTGGCCAAACGTTTAAAGTTTCAATTCAAGTCAATAGACACTTACTGTGGTGAAAAACGGCGCACGGCGGGCCAACCGCGGCGCCGAACGTCGCCGAACCGTAGAGTGTCGTTCGGGGCTATACCCCGATGGGGCCCACCGAATTTCGGACCCCCGGCTCGAACGGGCGCGCACCCAGCAACTTTTCGAAGCCGAAAAATGTCCTGTGGGACTTAGAGGGTGTTAGAAGAGAGAAAACGCACGTTGAGGATTGCCGCCGGCCGACCGTGCGGCGCAGCGCCACCGAATCATAGATTCTCGATGGGCCGCCCGCCAGGACCGACATATCGAAGCCGCGGACCCCTGGGTCGAACGGCGTGGGCGTGGCTGGCGTTTCAAAATCGTATGCCAGTCAATGTAGGCCTAACAACCTAGGGTTAGGGTTGGCCGCGGGCCAACCGCCGCGCCGAAACGCACCGAATCGGAGAGTGTCGGTCGGGACCGTGCCCTGAAGAGGCTCACCGAGTTTCATACCCCTACGTGCAAAGGGGGCCGAAAGGCAGCTGAAAATGTGCTTTTTTTTAGGCCCGGGTCACAAGGGTCAACCGCAACACGTTCGGGGTTCGGGCGGGGCAACCGTACGGCGTAGCCCCACCCGATCATAGATTATCGTTCGGTACCGAGCCACGACGGACATATCGAAGCCGCAGAGCCCTGGGTCGAACGGCTTGGGCGTGGCTGACGTTTAAAATTTGAATGGCAGGCAATGTAGACCTAATGGAGGAAAAAATGCAGTAGGCCAGGGGGCGCTGCGGGCCGACCGTCGGGCCGAGACGCGCCGAACCACAGAGTGTCGGTCGGGGCCATGCCCTGAAGGGGCTCACCGAGTTTCGTACCCCTACGCCAAAAGGGGGCCGAACGGCAGCCAAAAAAGGGCTTTTTTTTAGGCCCGGGTCGCAAAGGTCAGCTGCGACTCGTTTGGGGTTCGGGCGGGGCAACCGTACGGCGTAGCCCCACCCAATTATAGATTCTCGACCGGTCTCCGGCCACGACGGACATATCCGAGCCGCGGAGCCCTAGGTCGAACGGCGTGGGCGCGGCGGACGTTTGAAATTTGGACACAAGGCAATATAAACCTATGGGAGGGAAAAAAGACTTAGAGACACCTTGACGATGCGGACCCTAACCTGATATGGCTACTTTGAGGTGTGGGTCCCAGACTCTACCCCTGCCCCGAGGGGGTCCCGAGGACCCCCCCACAGCAACCCCCGTCCTCCTAGCCCCTTCCTACCCCGAGTTAAACCCCTTAGTTCAACCTGCCGCTAGGTGGCGCTATCTCCATTAGATTCCATTCATACCACTTTGCTAATAAGGGAAAGACACCTTCATGTTAGGGACCCTAACCCGGATGGAACTTGGAACCATCCTGGTCCCTGAGCTTAACCACGCCCCAAAGGAGGGCCCCCAGGGCCCCTTTCCAAGGCCCCCGCTAGGGGGCGCCGGAGGAACCGAAGCCCCTATTGAAACCCACTCATACCACTTTGACACTAGTGGAAAAACTAGCGTAAGACACTTTAAAATTATAGACCCTAACCCGATGGGGCAACTTTGGGGTGGGGGTCCAAGACTCTACCCCTGCCCCGAGGGGGTCCCGAGGACTCCCCCACAGCAACCCCCGTCCTCCTAGCCCCTTCCTACCCCGAGTTAAACCCCTTAGCTCAACCTGCCGCTAGGTGGCGCTATCTCCATTAGATTCCATTCATACCACTTTGCTAATAAGGGAAAGACACCTTCATGTTAGGGACCCTAACCCGGATGGAACTTGGAACCATCCTGGTCCCTGAGCTTAACCCCGCCCCAAAGGAGGGCCCCCGGGGCCCCTTTCAAAGGCCCCCGCTAGGGGGCGCCAGAGGAACCGAAGCCCCGTTGAAACCCATTCATACCACTATGACACTAGTGGAAAAACTAGCGTAAGACACTTTAAAATTATAGACCCTAACCCGATGGGGCAACTTTGGGGTGGGGGTCCAAGACTCTACCCCTGCCCCGAGGGGGTCCCGAGGACCCCCCCACAGCAACCCCCGTCCTCCTAGCCCCTTCCTACCCTGAGGTATAAGCCATAGATGAATGGCCACTATGTGGCGCTATAGGTGGGTTAGTGTGTAACATACTCTTATTATATATCAGTCCTAGTGGGTTAGTGTGTAAAAGGTTATTATTATTAAGTTGTCCTATTAGCAAAGTGTCCAGGAAAGTTGACCACAGCGCCCCCTATCTGCGGACAAGTTCATGATATATCATGGACATGTCCATGCTAAAACCTATAGGAAAAGTTAGGGTCAAGGACGTGTATCTAATCTGTACCCTCTTCATCATATGTCTATGGCAAAATACCATTTTCACAATATTGACCCCTACCCTAACCCTAACCCTAACCCTAACCCTAACCCTAACCCTAACCCTAACCCCTAGGTTAAATTTTGGGCCCTCAGCGGCCCCAAATGTATGTACATTTCTGTTTGACCTTTGGCCTACGACTACAGCGCAATATCTTTTAGGCTGCCATACGCCAACGCTTTGAGCTACGGACTTGCAACTCGGGATCCTCCATCGGGCCATCACAGAGACGACCTCGACCGATTTTGGGACCCCTAGGTTAAATTTTGGCCCCTCAGCGGCCCCAAATGTATGAAAATATGCGTTTAAACTTTAGGCCTCTCCCTACAGTGCAATATCTTTTTTGCTGCCATACGCCAACGCTTCGAGCTACGGACTTGCAACTCGGGATGTTCCATCGGGCCTTCACAGAGACGACCTCGACCGATTTTGGGACCTCTACGTCAAATTTTGGCCCCTCAGGGGCCCCAAATGTATGAAAATTTGTGTTTGACCTTTAGGCCTACGACTACAGCGCAATAGATTGATGGCTGCCATACGCCAACGCTTCCAGCTACGGACTTGCAACTCAGGATGATCCATCAGGCCATCACAGAGACGACCTCGACAGATTTTGGGACCTCTACGTCAAATTTTGGCCCCTCAGCGTCCCCAAATGTATGCTTGTGACCGCTCTGTGTTAGAAAAAAAACACCTTCAAAACTTAGCCACGCCCAAACCGTATGACCTAGGGCTCCGTGCTTACAGTATGTTCTTTGGGGAGTGGAGTGGATGCACAGGCCATAAGCACGTGCAGCTAAGTGCAGTTTGAGGCCCCCAAGCACCCCTTTAGAGTGTTTTTTATATTAAAGTCAATGGAGAAGGCCCAAACACGTGCCACACCCAAAGCGTATGACCTAGGGGGCCGTGCTCACAGAATGTTTGTCGGGGGGTGGGGCAAAAGGATATTATATAAGCACGTTTAGCTGCGTGCAGTACAAGACCCTCAGGGGCCAAAATTGTCTGTCTGTGTTGCTCCTATTAAAATGAATGGAGAAGGCCAAAGGCTTGCCACACCCTAACCGTGTGACCTAGGGGTCTGTGCTTCGGTTTGGTTCATCAGTGGGGTGTCCACATAAAGCTTGTTTAACGGCGTGCGGCTACGTCCAGCCGTTTGGCTGCACTGGCACCACATGTCTGAAATTTACAAAATGGCGGAGTGCATATGTGACATGTGCTTTTTTTAGGTTTATGGTTGGTGTGAGGCTTCTGAAGCACGTAGGGTCATGAAATTTCATATGGGGGATGGGTGAGGGCACAGAAATAACATATTAGAAGCACGTGCAGCTACGTGCAGTACAAGACCCCCAAGGGCCACCGTGCGTGTGTTTTTCTATTAAAGTGAATGGAGAAGGCCCAAACACGTGCCACACCCAAAGCGTATGACCTAAGGGGCCGTGCTCACAGAATGTTTGTCGGGGGGTGGGGCAAAAGGATATTCTATAAGCACGTTTAGCTGCGTGCAGTACAAGACCCCCAAGGGCCACCGTGCGTGTGTTTTTCTATTAAAGTGAATGGAGAAGGCCCAAACACGTGCCACACCCAAAGCGTATGACCTAAGGGGTCGTGCTCACAGAATGTTTGTCGGGGGGTGGGGCAAAAGGATATTATATAAGCACGTTTAGCTGCGTGCAGTACAAGACCCTCAGGGGCCAAAATTGTCTGTCTGTGTTGCTCCTATTAAAATGAATGGAGAAGGCCAAAGGCTTGCCACACCCTAACCGTGTGACCTAGGGGTCTGTGCTTCGGTTTGGTTCATCAGTGGGGTGTCCACATAAAGCTTGTTTAACGGCGTGCGGCTACGTCCAGCCGTTTGGCCGCACTGGCACCACATGTCTGAAATTTACAAAATGGTGGAGTGCACATGTGACATGTGCTTTTCTTAGGTTTATGGTTGGTGTGAGGCTTCTGAAGCACGTAGGGTCATGAAATTTTTTATGTGGGTTGTCTGAGGGCCCACGAATGACATATTGGAGCCCCACCCGCCTAAGTGGGCGGGAACAGAAAATTGCCTTTTTACCTGTCCGCGAAAAATGAATGGAAATAGATTGGGAGTGGGATGTGGCCAATCAGGGCTTAGGGAGGTGCTTTGACGTCGGGGCTTCGTATGCTGGTTCGTCCCGGGGCCCTCGACCACATATCCGAAAACCGCGTGTCTAGGACCTTCCAGAGCCTTGTGAAAAAATCAGAAAAAAATATTCCTGAAAAATATTTTTGAATGGACTGGGAAAAGGGATCTGTGTCCACGAACCATTTATCAGATAAATTGGAATTGGGATGCGATACGGTTAAGGTAAAAGGTGCGAAAATTCCGTGAAAATTCCGCTTGGCTTTCGGACCCGTGCTTACAGTATGTTGTTCCAAAGCCCTCCCAGACATCCCCTATAAAATTTCATGACCCTACGACATCAGGAAAGTCACTTCCTGTTCCACTTCCTGGTTCGTTTTTCGACTTCCCGACCACCTACGGACACGAGCTTTTAGTATGTTGTTTGTGGTCCCTAACGGAACTCCCCTGCAAAGTTTCGAGCCGATCGGAACACCTACTTCCGGCCACGCCCACTTTGGGGGGCGGGGCTTAAATATGTTGTTTTAGGGGCCCCACACTACTCCCCTATCAAGTCTCAAGCCGATCGGCCAATGGGAACATCTACTTCCGGCCACGCCCACTTTTGGGGGCGGGGCTTCAATATGTTGTTTAGGGGGTCCCACACTACCCCCCCACCAAGTTTCGGACCCCTACGACATTCGGTTCTCTTCCTGTGCCCCTACCTTTAATTCCTGAACTTTGTACACGCCCACCTGGGGTGGGTGGTGGCCAACATCCCAATTGCAATCTATTATGTGTCTAACAGTCCCACTTGCAATCTATTTAAGCATGCCAACAACAGGTAATTGCTTTTTCCAAGTGTCCACGAAAAATGAATGGAAATAGATTGGGATTGGGATGCGGCCAATCAGGGTTTAGGGAGGAGCTTCGAAGTCGGGGCTTCGAATGCTGGTTCGTCCCGGGGCCCTCGACCACATATCCGAAAACCGCGTGTCTAGGCCCTTCCAGAGCCTTGTGAAAAAATCAGAAAAAAATATTCCTGAAAAATATTTTTGAATGGACTGTGAAAAGGGATCTGTGTCCACGAACCATTTATCAGATAAATTGGAATTGGGATGCGATACGGTTAAGGTAAAAGGTGTGAAATTTCCGTGAAAATTCCACTTGGCTTTCAGACCCGTGCTTACAGTATGTTGTTCCAAAGCCCTCCCAGACATCCCCTATGAAATTTCATGACCCTACGACCTCGGGAAAGTCACTTCCTGTTCCACTTCCTGGTTCGTTTTTCGACTTCCCGACCACCTACGGACTCGAGCTTTTAATATGTTGTTTGTGGTCCCTAACGGAACTCCCCTGCAAAGTTTCGAGCCGATCGGAACACCTACTTCCGGCCACGCCCACTTTGGGGGGCGGGGCTTAAATATGTTGTTTTAGGGGCCCCACACTACTCCCCTATCAAGTCTCAAGCCGATCGGCCAATGGGAACATCTACTTCCGGCCACGCCCACTTTTGGGGGCGGGGCTTCAATATGTTGTTTAGGGGGTCCCACACTACCCCCCCACCAAGTTTCGGACCCCTACGACATTCGGTTCTCTTCCTGTGCCCCTACCTTTAATTCCTGAACTTTGTACACGCCCACCTGGGGTGGGTGGTGGCCAACATCCCAATTGCAATCTATTATGTGTCTAACAGTCCCACTTGCAATCTATTTAAGCATGCCAACAACAGGTAATTGCTTTTTCCAAGTGTCCACGAAAAATGAATGGAAATAGATTGGGATTGGGATGCGGCCAATCAGGGTTTAGGGAGGAGCTTCGAAGTCGGGGCTTCGAATGCTGGTTCGTCCCGGGGCCCTCGACCACATATCCGAAAACCGCGTGTCTAGGCCCTTCCAGAGCCTTGTGAAAAAATCAGAAAAAAATATTCCTGAAAAATATTTTTGAATGGACTGTGAAAAGGGATCTGTGTCCACGAACCATTTATCAGATAAATTGGAATTGGGATGCGATACGGTTAAGGTAAAAGGTGTGAAATTTCCGTGAAAATTCCGCTTGGCTTTCGGACCCGTGCTTACAGTATGTTGTTCCAAAGCCCTCCCAGACATCCCCTATGAAATTTCATGACCCTACGACCTCGGGAAAGTCACTTCCTGTTCCACTTCCTGGTTCGTTTTTCGACTTCCCGACCACCTACGGACTCGAGCTTTTAATATGTTGTTTGTGCTATATAACGAAACTCCCCTGCAAAGTTTCGAGCCGATTGGACCATGGGAACTACAACTTCCGGCCACGCCCACTTTTGGGGGCGGGGCTTAAATATGTTGTTTTAGGGGCCCCACACTACTCCCCCATCAAGTCTCGAGCCGATCGGACCATGGGAACACCTACTTCCGGCCACGCCCACTTTTGGGGGCGGGGCTTCAATATGTTGTTTAGGGGGTCCCACACTACCCCCCCACCAAGTTTCAAGCCAATCGGCCCATGGGAACACCTACTTCCTGTCTACTTCCGGCCACGCCCACTTTTGGGGGGCGGGGCTTCAATATGTTGTTTTAGGGGTCCCACACTACCCACCTATCAAGTTTCAAGCCGATCGGCCAATGGGAACACCTACTTCCGGCCACGCCCACTTTTGGGGGCGGGGCTTCAATATGTTGTTTAGGGGGTCCCACACTACCCCCCCACCAAGTTTCAAGCCAATCGGCCCATGGGAACACCTACTTCCTGTCTACTTCCGGCCACGCCCACTTTTGGGGGGCGGGGCTTCAATATGTTGTTTAGGGGGTCCCACACTACCCCCCCACCAAGTTTCGGACCCCTACGACATTCGGTTCTCTTTCTGTGCCCCTATCTTTAATTCCTGAACTTGTACACGCCCACCTGGGGTGGGTGGTGGCCAACATCCCAATTGCAGTCTATTTCAATACCAAGCAAACACATGGTATAAACTAGAAATGGGATGTGGGTGGGGTTTGGGTGAGGTGTGTTCAAACCTCCCACTTGCAATCTATTTGAATAGCTTGCCAACACATAGAATAAATTGGAAGTGGGATCCCAATGCCAGCTTGCCCACCTATCAAGTCCGGCCACGCCCACTTTTGGGGGCGGGGCTTCAATATGTTGTTTAGGGGGTCCCACACTACCCCCCCACCAAGTTTCGGACCCCTACGACATTCGGTTCTCTTCCTGTGCCCCTACCTTTAATTCCTGAACTTGTACACGCCCACCTGGGGTGGGTGGTGGCCAACATCCCAATTGCAGTCTATTTCAATACCAAGCAAACACATGGTATAAACTAGAAATGGGATGTGGGTGGGGTTTGGGTGAGGTGTGTTCAAACCTCCCACTTGCAATCTATTTGAATAGCATGCCAACACATAGAATAAATTGGAAGTGGGATCCCATTGCCAGCTTGCCCATTATGCCACGTGCCACGACTTAAAACTGACTTCGGATCAGTGGGCGGTATCGGGCGGGGTCCACGGACAGCGCGAGAGCGCCCCTACAGGCGTCCGCGAACCCACTATTGACCGTGGTAATCGAGTAAGGGGTGGTAATCGCTTCGTGTCCAATGGCAATTTGTTTAAACTGCAACTTGGATCCACTTCGGAGTATATATCCCTTTGGGCTACTTTGGCGACCACTGGCAATCTATCTGAATGGCAAGTGGGATGCGAAACAGGGGTACTTTACTTACTCTAGATGATCAAGTTTGATCGACTTCTCAGCACTACACCAAGGCCCACGAGGGGTCCCGGTGCGGCCGATCCGAGGACCTCACTAAACCATCCGATCGGTAGTAGCGACGGGCGGTGTGTACAAAGGGCAGGGACTTAATCAACGCGAGCTTGTGACTCACGCTTACTGGGAATTCCTCGTTCATGGGGAATAATTGCAATCCCCAGTCCCAATCACGATTGGGTTTCAGCGGATTACCCGCGCCTCTCGGCGAAGGGTAGGCACATGCTGAGCCAACCATTGTGGCGCGCGTGCAGCCCCGGACATCTAAGGGCATCACAGACCTGTTATTGCTCCATCTCGTGTGGCTGAACGCCACTTGTCCCTCTAAGAAGTTGATGCAGACCACGGAGGGCCGCATAACTAGTTAGCATGCCGGAGTCTCGTTCGTTATCGGAATTAACCAGACAAATCGCTCCACCAACTAAGAACGGCCATGCACCACCACCCACAGAATCGAGAAAGAGCCATCAATCTGTCAATCCTTTCCGTGTCCGGGCCGGGTGAGGTTTCCCGTGTTGAGTCAAATTAAGCCGCAGGCTCCACTCCTGGTGGTGCCCTTCCGTCAATTCCTTTAAGTTTCAGCTTTGCAACCATACTCCCCCCGGAACCCAAAGACTCGTGGTTTCCCGCACGCTGCCCGGCGGGTCATGGGAATAACGCCGCCGGATCGCGGGTTGGCATAGTTTACGGTCGGAACTACGACGGTATCTGATCGTCTTCGAACCTCCGACTTTCGTTCTTGATTAATGAAAACATTCTTGGCAAATGCTTTCGCTTTCGTCCGTCTTGCGCCGGTCCAAGAATTTCACCTCTAGCGGCGCAATACGAATGCCCCCGGCCGTCCCTCTTAATCATGGCCCTGGTTCCGGAAACCCACAAAATAGAACCGGAGTCCTATTCCATTATTCCTAGCTCAGGTATTCGGGCGAGTAGCGGCCCGCTTTGAACACTCTAATTTTTTCAAAGTAAACGCTCCGGACCCCGACCGGACACCCAGCCAAGGGCATCCGAGGGGCACCGGGAGGCAGGGTCTGGGACAGGCGGTGGCTCGCCTCGCGGCGGACCGTCAGCCCACTCCCGAAATCCAACTACGAGCTTTTTAACTGCAGCAACTTTAATATACGCTATTGGAGCTGGAATTACCGCGGCTGCTGGCACCAGACTTGCCCTCCAATGGGTCCTCACCCATGGGTTTAGGATACGCTCATTCCGATTACAGGGCCTCGAAAGAGACCTGTATCGTTATTTTTCGTCACTACCTCCCCGTGTCGGGAATGGGTAATTTGCGCGCCTGCTGCCTTCCTTGGATGTGGTAGCCGTTTCTCAGGCTCCCTCTCCGGAATCGAACCCTGATTCCCCGTTACCCGTGGTCACCATGGTAGGCGACTATAGTACCATCGAAAGTTGATAGGGCAGACATTCGAATGAGACGTCGCCGCCGCGGAGGGCGCGCGATCGGCCCGAGGTTATCTAGAGTCACCAAAGCGGCCGGGGGGCCCGCGCCCCGCCGGATGGGTTTTGGATCTGATAAATGCACGCATCCCCCAGAGGGGTCAGCGCTCGTTTGCATGTATTAGCTCTAGAATTACCACAGTTATCCGAGTAACGTGTGGAGCGATCAAAGGAACCATGACTGATTTAATGAGCCATTCGCAGTTTCACTGTACCGGCCGTGTGTACTTAGACCTGCATGGCTTAATCTTTGAGACAAGCATATGTTACTGGCAGGATCAACCAGGTAGCTGCACCGCGGTGGTGAAAGGGACACCAGCTAACGTCGCGGCCACCTCGGCGTGCTCCATCCCCCGGGCAGGGTCAGGGGCCCACCTCGGTACCGGACGCCCACCATCGGTGCAGCAGGGGTGCGCCGTCAGCGTGGGGGAGAGAGCCCTCGTCAGCTCCCAGCACGCGCGCGCGCTACTGTGGGACGTAACCGAGAAATGAGTGATTCCGTGACCAGGCGGGGTGAGGCCAAGCATGTGTTGAACTAACCCGATCCACTGCTGGCTCTCACCCGTACACCATGGACGCCGATAGCGGACACCTGTGTAGACAGACCGGCCTTCAACGCTTCCCTCAGACGGTTCCGGGTGAGGATCGTGTCTTTTCAGACCGAGGCCCCCCCATAGAGGCATGCCCGCTGGTTTGGGGAGGAACTACCCGGGCGGCACAGAAGGCTTCAACCCTAGGCCCAACCCAAGGCCTGTGTCTCGGTCATCATGATCATACCGAGGCTGCCGACCTCCCATCCTGAAGGAGCGCACACACCTCATGGGAGAGTTTTTGATAGGTATGTCATGTCGAGGCTGCCGTCCTCAATGAGCGCAGTCACCCCTTTTGTACAGCTTTCGTTGGTGAACGATCATACCCGAGAGGCTGCCGACCTACCCGTCCTGAAGGAGCGCATCCACCTCTCGCCCTATTCCTGTACCTAGGTATGTCGCACCGAGGTTGTGGCTCTATCCCATATATTCATTCATGAGCTCACACCTCATTGTACATTGCGCATTGGTTTGACCGGTTGTCTTTCTTATGACAGGGAGAAACCTTAAGTGGTAACCCGAGAGCCTAACCCCTGGCGGGCATCGTATGCCAATAGATCGGGAGAGCTCCGAACACCCTCGAGATTGACACTCTCCCTAAAAACCTGCTGGTAGGTTTTTGCAATCCACCGTACGCGTTTTCCTCCACGGCCGGGGAGGTTCTCGCCAGCCATGCCCGCCAAGGCAAATCTTCCCTCGGACACACCTCGGACGCTCGACCCCTGAAAAGGCCTGGCTGAACCAAGTGATGGTCGATGCTACTGGTATAACTGAAAAACCCCTGGCGGACTTGGGTTCGGATAACGGTCTTAGAGCGCACCTAGGTACTGTGCCATTGGATCCGGTAAGGCCAGCCGAAACCAGCATCTTCCGGGCTTGCGCACAGCACCCTCCGGATACGCACAGGCCGAGGTAGAGCATGTGAGGCTGGTGCCTGGAGGTCGGCGAGACCTCCAGTGTTAGGGGGGTCACCACTCCACCCCTAACCGGTGAAAGTGTTAGAGTCAGGCTAATGTTACCTTCACGCACCGCCTTGCATCCAGGCCTTATGAATGGGATAACCATTATAAGGTTAGGATGAACTCAAGAGACATGCTCTCCTATATACCTGCTGGTAGGTGTTTGCAATGCACCGTATGCGTTTTCCTCCACGGCCGGGGAGGTACTCGCCAGCCATGCCCGCCAAGGCAAATCTTCCCTCGGACACACCTCGGACGCTCGACCCCCGAAAAGGCCTGGCTGATCAAAGTGATGGTCGATGCTACTGGTATAACTGAAAAACCCCTGGCGGACTTGGGTTCGGATAACGGTCTTAGAGCGCACCTAGGTACTGTGCCATTGGATCCGGTAAGGCCAGCCGAAACCAGCATCTTCCGGGCTTGCGCACAGCACCCTCCGGATACGCACAGGCCGAGGTGGAGCATGCAGGCTGGAGGTTGGACAGACCTCCATAAGGGGGGTCACCACTCTTACACCCATGCCCAGCAGTGGCATTTCGGTCGGGCGCAAGCAGTGGTTCGAAGGCCTGAGAGACACGGATGTCTTTGACCTCCATCAGCAGGGGTCACTTATCCCTCCCCTTAAGCCGTCAAGGTGCATTAGAGTCGGGCTAGTTCACCTTAACGCACTGCCTTTCTTCTGATCCTTATTATGGTACAATCATATAAGGCTCAGAAAGCATGCTCCCCTATATACCTGCTGGTAGGTGTTTGCATTACACCGTTAGCGCATTCCTCCAGGGTCGGGGAGATGCCAGACAGCCATGCCCGCCAAGGCAAATCTTCCCTCGGACACACCTCTGAGACTCGATTGCCGAAAGGGCATGGCTGATTCAATAAGTGGTTCGTGGCAATGGTATAACACCTACCATTCTCAAACACATGGGGGGGGTTTACGGCCTTAGAGCGCACCTAGGTGCTATACCATTGGATCCGGTAAGGCCAGCCGAAACCAGCATCTTCCGGGCTTGCGCATAGCACCCTCCGGATACGCACAGGTCGAAATACATTACGTGAGGATGGAGGTAGGACGACCTCCATAAGGGGGAGCATCACGCCTCCACCCTTGCCCAGCGTGGGCACTTTGCTCGGGCACAGCCCGTGTCATTTAAAGGCCTGGATCTTTTCAGACCTCCGGGGGGGGCCTCACTCCCCCCCTACTTTGCTCAGAGGGAGCCTCTTACTCGGATAAAGTGATATAGTGTCTGCCATTGCAGGCCTGGATCATCTGTGACTTCCAGGGAGAGGCCTCTCAACTCCTCTCTTAAGCCGAAGCGTGCACTTTAAACGGATAAAGTGTGTGGCATTACATGCCTTTAAGCCTGGAACCTTTCTGACATCCACATATAGGGCCCTCATGCTTAATCATAAGCCCAACATGTACACTTTAATCGGATAAAGTGTGTGACATTACATGCTTTCATGCATGGAGCCTTTCTGACATCCACACATAGGGCCCTCATGCTTAATCATAAGCCCAACATGTACACTTTAATCGGATAAAGTGTGTGACATTACATGCTTTCATGCATGGAGCCTTTCTGACATCCACACATAGGGCCCTCATGCTTAATCATAAGCCCAAATGTGCACTTTAATCGGATAAAGTGTGTGACATTACATGCTTTCATGCATGGAGCCTTTCTGACATCCACAGAGAGGCCCCTCATCCTCTCTCATAAGCCCAAGAGTGTCATTTAGTCGGATAAATTGTGTGGCATTACATGCCTTTATTCCTGGATCCTTCCTCACATCCAGAGAGAGGCATACCAACCTACTCTCATAAGCCCAACATGTACACTTTAATCGGATAAAGTGTGTGACATTACATGCTTTCATGCATGGAGCCTTTCTGACATCCACACATAGGGCCCTCATGCTTAATCATAAGCCCAAATGTGCACTTTAATCGGATAAAGTGTGTGACATTACATGCTTTCATGCATGGAGCCTTTCTGACATCCACAGAGAGGCCCCTCATCCTCTCTCATAAGCCCAAGAGTGTCATTTAGTCGGATAAATTGTGTGGCATTACATGCCTTTATTCCTGGATCCTTCCTCACATCCAGAGAGAGGCATACCAACCTACTCTCATAAGCCCAACATGTACACTTTAATCGGATAAAGTGTGTGACATTACATGCTTTCATGCATGGAGCCTTTCTGACATCCACACATAGGGCCCTCATGCTTAATCATAAGCCCAAATGTGCACTTTAATCGGATAAAGTGTGTGGCATTACATGCTTTCATGCATGGAGCCTTTCTGACATCCACACATAGGGCCCTCATGCTTAATCATAAGCCCAAATGTGCACTTTAATCGGATAAAGTGTGTGACATTACATGCCTTTAAGCCTGGAACCTTTCTGACATCCACATATAGGGCCCTCATGCTTAATCATAAGCCCAACATGTACACTTTAATCGGATAAAGTGTGTGGCATTACATGCTTTCATGCATGGAGCCTTTCTGACATCCACACATAGGGCCCTCATGCTTAATCATAAGCCCAAATGTGCACTTTAATCGGATAAAGTGTGTGACATTACATGCCTTTAAGCCTGGAACCTTTCTGACATCCACATATAGGGCCCTCATGCTTAATCATAAGCCCAACATGTACACTTTAATCGGATAAAGTGTGTGGCATTACATGCTTTCATGCATGGAGCCTTTCTGACATCCACACATAGGGCCCTCATGCTTAATCATAAGCCCAAATGTGCACTTTAATCGGATAAAGTGTGTGACATTACATGCCTTTAAGCCTGGAACCTTTCTGACATCCACATATAGGGCCCTCATGCTTAATCATAAGCCCAACATGTACACTTTAATCGGATAAAGTGTGTGACATTACATGCCTTTAAGCCTGGAACCTTTCTGACATCCACATATAGGGCCCTCATGCTTAATCATAAGCCCAACATGTACACTTTAATCGGATAAAGTGTGTGACATTACATGCTTTCATGCATGGAGTTTTTCTGACATCCACAGAGAGGCCCCTCATCCTCTCTCATAAGCCCAAGAGTGTCATTTAGTCGGATAAATTGTGTGGCATTACATGCCTTTATTCCTGGATCCTTCCTCACATCCAGAGAGAGGCATACCAACCTACTCTCATAAGCCCAAAAGTGCACTTTATTCGGATAAAGTGTGCAAAATTCCATGCATGGATCATTTGTGAGATCCATAAAGAGGCCTCTCAAATCCTCTAAAATGCCCAGGGAGTGACCTTTGGTCGGGCAAAGCGTGCGCCATAATCCTTGTCTTCATTTATGGTATACCATATATGTGGCTTTCAGAAGACCCTCTCCCCTATATACCTGATGGTAGGTGTTTGCATATCACCCATTCATAAAATCATCCAGACAGGGGGAATGAGATGCATGTCCGTCTGGGTGCACATTCGGCGGGCACTGTCAGAGGATCGAGGCCTCTGGATGATCCACCCCTTGGTCAAAATTGGAACATAGTGCGATTTTTGAACACAAAATCATACGTATGGTATAACATTTTTATCGACATAGAATTATTTTCGCCGAAAACTGACGCCTATGGTATACCAAATGAAGCGACATAGAATATTTTCCACTTGAAAACTTCGTGCTGCTGGTATATTTATGGACTTTGTGCATATTCTGAAGATTACTACTTGTATATGGTCTAACTCAGGAAGGGAAATAGACTAATTTCCAACAAAAACCTCATGCTACTGGTAAATTTAAGGACTCTGTGCATTGCCTGAAGAATACTACTTGTATAAGGTATAACTCAGGAAGGGAAATAGACTAATTTCCAACAAAAACCTCATGCTACTGGTATATTTAAGGACTCTGTGCATTGCCTGATATGACACTTCAGAGTCAATTTACACCTATTTCTAAGCAAGATAGAAAAAAAAACTGACAATTTTTCTTGATCCTGGGGATGTACCCGAGCTAAAGAGCATGTTTTTCGGACACTTTTATGCTTTTTTCCCTTAAAGCCACCACCTGGCAATGTTATAGCATTGGACTCTGTGCATTTCCTGAAGAAAATATCTTGTGTATGGTCTAACAAAGTAAGGGACATAGACTAATTCACTCATAAAACTCCATGCTTCTGGTATATTTAGGGACTTTGTGCAATTTCTGACTTGAAAACCTCCACATGATGTTGGTATAATAACTTTACCTCATGCCCAGATGAGTGCACCTTCATCGGACACTTCAACTAGGCTGAGGTGTCTGGAGGGTCCACCCAGTGGCACGTACATATGGTATAACAGAAAAAAAACGATGGAGTACCGGTGACATCTTGTGGACTTTAAGAGTCAATGCGCCTTCCAAATAAGATTAAACTGTGCACTTTTTTCCTAACAGCATTTAACCATGGTATAATTTAAACTAAACTCTCCTCTTTTATTCTAAGTTCATTTGGCCATGGTATATTTTATTTAAAATGGCCTTTTTTACTCAAAGTGTCTTTTCTACTGGTATATTTAATTTAAAAAGGCCTCTATTTTATTCTAAGTGTCTATGCCTCTGGTATATTTAATTTAAAAAGGCCTCTTTTTTATTCTAAGTGTCTATGCCTCTGGTATATTTAATTTAAAAAGGCCTCTATTTTATTCTAAGTGTCTATGCCTCTGGTATATTTAATTTAAAAAGGCCTCTTTTTTATTCTAAGTGTCTATGCCTCTGGTATATTTAATTTAAAAAGGCCTCTTTTTTATTCTAAGTGTCTATGCCTCTGGTATATTTAATTTAAAAAGGCCTCTATTTTATTCTAAGTGTCTATGCCTCTGGTATATTTAATTTAAAAAGGCCTCTATTTTTTTTCTAAGTGTCTATGCTACTGGTATATTTAATTTAAAACGGCCTCTATTTTTTTCTAAGTGTCTATGCTACTGGTATATTTTATTTAAAACGGCCTCTTTTTTATTCTAAGTGTCTATGCCTCTGGTATATTTAATTTAAAAAGGCCTCTTTTTTATTCTAAGTGTCTATGCCTCTGGTATATTTAATTTAAAAAGGCCTCTATTTTTTTCTAAGTGTCTATGCCTCTGGTATATTTAATTTAAAAAGGCCTCTATTTTTTTTCTAAGTGTCTATGCTACTGGTATATTTAATTTAAAACGGCCTCTATTTTTTTCTAAGTGTCTATGCTACTGGTATATTTTATTTAAAACGGCCTCTTTTTTATTCTAAGTGTCTATGCTGCTGGTATATTCTTGGACTTTGAAAAATCTTAACAGCGCCTAACCCTTAACCCATTCATTTAGCGCCAAAGTGGTCCACAATAGTGCAGAAGTGGTTTTTTAGGGTTAGCCTTAAGAACCCATTCATTTAGCACCAAAGTGGTCCAAAATAGTGCGGAAGTGGTTTTTTATGGTTATCTACAAGAATGCGTTCATTTAGCACCAAAGTGGTCCAAAATAGTGCAGAAGTGGTTTTTAGGGTTATCCACAAGAACCCATTTATTTAGCCCCAAAGTGGTCCATAATAGTGCAGAAGTGGTTTTTTAGGGTTAGCCATAAGAACCCATTCATTTAGCACCAAAGTGGTCCACAATAGTGCAGAAGTGGTTTTTTAGGGTTATCTACAAGAACCCATTCATTTAGCGCCAAAGTGGTCCACAATAGTGCATAAGTTGTTTTTCAGGGTTAGCCATAAGAACCCATTCATTTAGCGCCAAAGTGGTCCACAATAGTGCAGAAGTGTTTTTTTAGGGTTAGCCATAAGAACCCATTCATTTAGCGCCAAAGTGGTCCACAATAGTGCAGAAGTGGTTTTTTAGGGTTAGCCTTAAGAACCCATTCATTTAGCACCAAAGTGGTCCAAAATAGTGCGGAAGTGGTTTTTTATGGTTAGCCATAAGAACCCATTCATTTAGCGCCAAAGTGGTCCAAAATAGTGCGGAAGTGGTTTTTAGGGTTATCCACAAGAACCCATTCATTTAGCCCCAAAGTGGTCCACAATAGTGCAGAAGTGGTTTTTTAGGGTTAGCCATAAGAATCCATTCATTTAGCCCCAAAGTGGTCCACAATAGTGCAGAAGTGGTTTTTTAGGGTTAGCCTTAAGAACCCATTCATTTAGCACCAAAGTGGTCCAAAATAGTGCGGAAGTGGTTTTTTATGGTTATCTACAAGAATGCGTTCATTTAGCACCAAAGTGGTCCAAAATAGTGCAGAAGTGGTTTTTAGGGTTAGCCATAAGAACCCATTCATTTAGCGCCAAAGTGGTCCAGAATAGTGCAGAAGTGGTTTTTTATGGTTATCTACAAGAATGCGTTCATTTTGCACCAGTGGTCCAATATAGTGCAGAAGTTGTTTTTTAGGGTTAGCCATAAGAACCCATTCATTTAGCGCCAAAGTGGTCCACAATAGTGCAGAAGTGGTTTTTTAGGGTTAGCCTTAAGAACCCATTCATTTAGCACCAAAGTGGTCCAAAATAGTGCGGAAGTGGTTTTTTATGGTTATCTACAAGAATGCGTTCATTTAGCACCAAAGTGGTCCAAAATAGTGCAGAAGTGGTTTTTAGGGTTATCCACAAGAACCCATTTATTTAGCCCCAAAGTGGTCCATAATAGTGCAGAAGTGGTTTTTTAGGGTTAGCCATAAGAACCCATTCATTTAGCACCAAAGTGGTCCACAATAGTGCAGAAGTGGTTTTTTAGGGTTATCTACAAGAACCCATTCATTTAGCGCCAAAGTGGTCCACAATAGTGCATAAGTTGTTTTTCAGGGTTAGCCATAAGAACCCATTCATTTAGCGCCAAAGTGGTCCACAATAGTGCAGAAGTGTTTTTTTAGGGTTAGCCATAAGAACCCATTCATTTAGCGCCAAAGTGGTCCACAATAGTGCAGAAGTGGTTTTTTAGGGTTAGCCTTAAGAACCCATTCATTTAGCACCAAAGTGGTCCAAAATAGTGCGGAAGTGGTTTTTTATGGTTATCTACAAGAATGCGTTCATTTAGCACCAAAGTGGTCCAAAATAGTGCAGAAGTGGTTTTTAGGGTTATCCACAAGAACCCATTTATTTAGCCCCAAAGTGGTCCACAATAGTGCAGAAGTGGTTTTTTAGGGTTAGCCTTAAGAACCCATTCATTTAGCGCCAAAGTGGTCCACAATAGTGCAAAAGTGGTTTTTTAGAGTTAGCCATAAGAACCCATTCATTTAGCGCCAAAGTGGTCCAAAATAGTGCAGAAGTGGTTTTTTAGGGTTAGCCTTAAGAACCCATTCATTTAGCACCAAAGTGGTCCAAAATAGTGCGGAAGTGGTTTTTTATGGTTATCTACAAGAATGCGTTCATTTAGCACCAAAGTGGTCCAAAATAGTGCAGAAGTGGTTTTTAGGGTTATCCACAAGAACCCATTTATTTAGCCCCAAAGTGGTCCACAATAGTGCAGAAGTGGTTTTTTAGGGTTAGCCTTAAGAACCCATTCATTTAGCGCCAAAGTGGTCCACAATAGTGCAAAAGTGGTTTTTTAGAGTTAGCCATAAGAACCCATTCATTTAGCGCCAAAGTGGTCCAAAATAGTGCGGAAGTGGTTTTTAGGGTTATCCACAAGAACCCATTCATTTAGCCCCAAAGTGGTCCACAATAGTGCAGAAGTGGTTTTTTAGGGTTAGCCATAAGAATCCATTCATTTAGCGCCAAAGTGGTCCACAATAATGCAGAAGTGGTTTTTTAGGGTTAGCCTTAAGAACCCATTCATTTAGCGCCAAAGTGGTCCACAATAGTGCAGAAGTGGTTTTTTAGGGTTAGCCATAAGAATCCATTCATTTAGCGCCAAAGTGGTCCACAATAATGCAGAAGTGGTTTTTTAGGGTTAGCCTTAAGAACCCATTCATTTAGCGCCAAAGTGGTCCAAAATAGTGCGGAAGTGGTTTTTAGGGTTATCCACAAGAACCCATTCATTTAGCCCCAAAGTGGTCCACAATAGTGCAGAAGTGGTTTTTTAGGGTTAGCCATAAGAATCCATTCATTTAGCGCCAAAGTGGTCCACAATAATGCAGAAGTGGTTTTTTAGGGTTAGCCTTAAGAACCCATTCATTTAGCGCCAAAGTGGTCCACAATAGTGCAGAAGTGGTTTTTTAGGGTTAGCCATAAGAATCCATTCATTTAGCGCCAAAGTGGTCCACAATAATGCAGAAGTGGTTTTTTAGGGTTAGCCTTAAGAACCCATTCATTTAGCGCCAAAGTGGTCCACAATAGTGCAGAAGTGGTTTTTTAGGGTTAGCCATAAGAACCCATTCATTTAGCGCCAAAGTGGTCCAAAATAGTGCGGAAGTGGTTTTTAGGGTTATCCACAAGAACCCATTCATTTAGCCCCAAAGTGGTCCACAATAGTGCAGAAGTGGTTTTTTAGGGTTAGCCTTAAGAACCCATTCATTTAGCACCAAAGTGGTCCAAAATAGTGCGGAAGTGGTTTTTTATGGTTATCTACAAGAATGTGTTCATTTAGCACCAAAGTGGTCCAAAATAGTGCAGAAGTGGTTTTTAGGGTTAGCCATAAGAACCCATTCATTTAGCGCCAAAGTGGTCCAGAATAGTGCAGAAGTGGTTTTTTATGGTTATCTACAAGAATGCGTTCATTTTGCACCAGTGGTCCAATATAGTGCAGAAGTTGTTTTTTAGGGTTAGCCATAAGAACCCATTCATTTAGCGCCAAAGTGGTCCACAATAGTGCAGAAGTGGTTTTTTAGGGTTAGCCTTAAGAACCCATTCATTTAGCACCAAAGTGGTCCAAAATAGTGCGGAAGTGGTTTTTTATGGTTATCTACAAGAATGCGTTCATTTAGCACCAAAGTGGTCCAAAATAGTGCAGAAGTGGTTTTTAGGGTTATCCACAAGAACCCATTTATTTAGCCCCAAAGTGGTCCATAATAGTGCAGAAGTGGTTTTTTAGGGTTAGCCATAAGAACCCATTCATTTAGCACCAAAGTGGTCCACAATAGTGCAGAAGTGGTTTTTTAGGGTTAGCCATAAGAACCCATTCATTTAGCGCCAAAGTGGTCCACAATAGTGCAAAAGTGGTTTTTTAGGGTTAGCCATAAGAACCCATTCATTTAGCGCCAAAGTGGTCCAAAATAGTGCGGAAGTGGTTTTTAGGGTTATCCACAAGAACCCATTCATTTAGCCCCAAAGTGGTCCACAATAGTGCAGAAGTGGTTTTTTAGGGTTAGCCATAAGAATCCATTCATTTAGCGCCAAAGTGGTCCACAATAATGCAGAAGTGGTTTTTTAGGGTTAGCCTTAAGAACCCATTCATTTAGCGCCAAAGTGGTCCACAATAGTGCAGAAGTGGTTTTTTAGGGTTAGCCTTAAGAACCCATTCATTTAGCACCAAAGTGGTCCAAAATAGTGCGGAAGTGGTTTTTTATGGTTATCTACAAGAATGTGTTCATTTAGCACCAAAGTGGTCCAAAATAGTGCAGAAGTGGTTTTTAGGGTTAGCCATAAGAACCCATTCATTTAGCGCCAAAGTGGTCCAGAATAGTGCAGAAGTGGTTTTTTATGGTTATCTACAAGAATGCGTTCATTTTGCACCAGTGGTCCAATATAGTGCAGAAGTTGTTTTTTAGGGTTAGCCATAAGAATCCATTCATTTAGCGCCAAAGTGGTCCACAATAATGCAGAAGTGGTTTTTTAGGGTTAGCCTTAAGAACCCATTCATTTAGCGCCAAAGTGGTCCACAATAGTGCAGAAGTGGTTTTTTAGGGTTAGCCATAAGAATCCATTCATTTAGCGCCAAAGTGGTCCACAATAATGCAGAAGTGGTTTTTTAGGGTTAGCCTTAAGAACCCATTCATTTAGCGCCAAAGTGGTCCACAATAGTGCAGAAGTGGTTTTTTAGGGTTAGCCATAAGAACCCATTCATTTAGCGCCAAAGTGGTCCAAAATAGTGCGGAAGTGGTTTTTAGGGTTATCCACAAGAACCCATTCATTTAGCCCCAAAGTGGTCCACAATAGTGCAGAAGTGGTTTTTTAGGGTTAGCCTTAAGAACCCATTCATTTAGCACCAAAGTGGTCCAAAATAGTGCGGAAGTGGTTTTTTATGGTTATCTACAAGAATGTGTTCATTTAGCACCAAAGTGGTCCAAAATAGTGCAGAAGTGGTTTTTAGGGTTAGCCATAAGAACCCATTCATTTAGCGCCAAAGTGGTCCAGAATAGTGCAGAAGTGGTTTTTTATGGTTATCTACAAGAATGCGTTCATTTTGCACCAGTGGTCCAATATAGTGCAGAAGTTGTTTTTTAGGGTTAGCCATAAGAACCCATTCATTTAGCGCCAAAGTGGTCCACAATAGTGCAGAAGTGGTTTTTTAGGGTTAGCCTTAAGAACCCATTCATTTAGCACCAAAGTGGTCCAAAATAGTGCGGAAGTGGTTTTTTATGGTTATCTACAAGAATGCGTTCATTTAGCACCAAAGTGGTCCAAAATAGTGCAGAAGTGGTTTTTAGGGTTATCCACAAGAACCCATTTATTTAGCCCCAAAGTGGTCCACAATAGTGCAGAAGTGGTTTTTTAGGGTTAGCCTTAAGAACCCATTCATTTAGCCCCAAAGTGGTCCACAATAGTGCAGAAGTGGTTTTTTAGGGTTAGCCTTAAGAACCCATTCATTTAGCACCAAAGTGGTCCAAAATAGTGCGGAAGTGGTTTTTTATGGTTATCTACAAGAATGCGTTCATTTAGCACCAAAGTGGTCCAAAATAGTGCAGAAGTGGTTTTTAGGGTTAGCCATAAGAACCCATTCATTTAGCGCCAAAGTGGTCCAGAATAGTGCAGAAGTGGTTTTTTATGGTTATCTACAAGAATGCGTTCATTTTGCACCAGTGGTCCAATATAGTGCAGAAGTTGTTTTTTAGGGTTAGCCATAAGAACCCATTCATTTAGCGCCAAAGTGGTCCACAATAGTGCAGAAGTGGTTTTTTAGGGTTAGCCTTAAGAACCCATTCATTTAGCACCAAAGTGGTCCAAAATAGTGCGGAAGTGGTTTTTTATGGTTATCTACAAGAATGCGTTCATTTAGCACCAAAGTGGTCCAAAATAGTGCAGAAGTGGTTTTTAGGGTTATCCACAAGAACCCATTTATTTAGCCCCAAAGTGGTCCATAATAGTGCAGAAGTGGTTTTTTAGGGTTAGCCATAAGAACCCATTCATTTAGCACCAAAGTGGTCCACAATAGTGCAGAAGTGGTTTTTTAGGGTTATCTACAAGAACCCATTCATTTAGCGCCAAAGTGGTCCACAATAGTGCATAAGTTGTTTTTCAGGGTTAGCCATAAGAACCCATTCATTTAGCGCCAAAGTGGTCCACAATAGTGCAGAAGTGTTTTTTTAGGGTTAGCCATAAGAACCCATTCATTTAGCGCCAAAGTGGTCCACAATAGTGCAGAAGTGGTTTTTTAGGGTTAGCCTTAAGAACCCATTCATTTAGCACCAAAGTGGTCCAAAATAGTGCGGAAGTGGTTTTTTATGGTTAGCCATAAGAACCCATTCATTTAGCGCCAAAGTGGTCCAAAATAGTGCGGAAGTGGTTTTTAGGGTTATCCACAAGAACCCATTCATTTAGCCCCAAAGTGGTCCACAATAGTGCAGAAGTGGTTTTTTAGGGTTAGCCATAAGAATCCATTCATTTAGCCCCAAAGTGGTCCACAATAGTGCAGAAGTGGTTTTTTAGGGTTAGCCTTAAGAACCCATTCATTTAGCACCAAAGTGGTCCAAAATAGTGCGGAAGTGGTTTTTTATGGTTATCTACAAGAATGCGTTCATTTAGCACCAAAGTGGTCCAAAATAGTGCAGAAGTGGTTTTTAGGGTTAGCCATAAGAACCCATTCATTTAGCGCCAAAGTGGTCCAGAATAGTGCAGAAGTGGTTTTTTATGGTTATCTACAAGAATGCGTTCATTTTGCACCAGTGGTCCAATATAGTGCAGAAGTTGTTTTTTAGGGTTAGCCATAAGAACCCATTCATTTAGCGCCAAAGTGGTCCACAATAGTGCAGAAGTGGTTTTTTAGGGTTAGCCTTAAGAACCCATTCATTTAGCACCAAAGTGGTCCAAAATAGTGCGGAAGTGGTTTTTTATGGTTATCTACAAGAATGCGTTCATTTAGCACCAAAGTGGTCCAAAATAGTGCAGAAGTGGTTTTTAGGGTTATCCACAAGAACCCATTTATTTAGCCCCAAAGTGGTCCATAATAGTGCAGAAGTGGTTTTTTAGGGTTAGCCATAAGAACCCATTCATTTAGCACCAAAGTGGTCCACAATAGTGCAGAAGTGGTTTTTTAGGGTTATCTACAAGAACCCATTCATTTAGCGCCAAAGTGGTCCACAATAGTGCATAAGTTGTTTTTCAGGGTTAGCCATAAGAACCCATTCATTTAGCGCCAAAGTGGTCCACAATAGTGCAGAAGTGTTTTTTTAGGGTTAGCCATAAGAACCCATTCATTTAGCGCCAAAGTGGTCCACAATAGTGCAGAAGTGGTTTTTTAGGGTTAGCCTTAAGAACCCATTCATTTAGCACCAAAGTGGTCCAAAATAGTGCGGAAGTGGTTTTTTATGGTTATCTACAAGAATGCGTTCATTTAGCACCAAAGTGGTCCAAAATAGTGCAGAAGTGGTTTTTAGGGTTATCCACAAGAACCCATTTATTTAGCCCCAAAGTGGTCCACAATAGTGCAGAAGTGGTTTTTTAGGGTTAGCCTTAAGAACCCATTCATTTAGCGCCAAAGTGGTCCACAATAGTGCAAAAGTGGTTTTTTAGAGTTAGCCATAAGAACCCATTCATTTAGCGCCAAAGTGGTCCAAAATAGTGCGGAAGTGGTTTTTAGGGTTATCCACAAGAACCCATTCATTTAGCCCCAAAGTGGTCCACAATAGTGCAGAAGTGGTTTTTTAGGGTTAGCCATAAGAATCCATTCATTTAGCGCCAAAGTGGTCCACAATAATGCAGAAGTGGTTTTTTAGGGTTAGCCTTAAGAACCCATTCATTTAGCGCCAAAGTGGTCCACAATAGTGCAGAAGTGGTTTTTTAGGGTTAGCCATAAGAATCCATTCATTTAGCGCCAAAGTGGTCCACAATAATGCAGAAGTGGTTTTTTAGGGTTAGCCTTAAGAACCCATTCATTTAGCGCCAAAGTGGTCCACAATAGTGCAGAAGTGGTTTTTTAGGGTTAGCCATAAGAATCCATTCATTTAGCGCCAAAGTGGTCCACAATAATGCAGAAGTGGTTTTTTAGGGTTAGCCTTAAGAACCCATTCATTTAGCGCCAAAGTGGTCCACAATAGTGCAGAAGTGGTTTTTTAGGGTTAGCCATAAGAACCCATTCATTTAGTGCCAAAGTGGTCCAAAATAGTGCAGAAGTGGTTTTTAGGGTTATCCACAAGAACCCATTTATTTAGCCCCAAAGTGGTCCACAATAGTGCAGAAGTGGAGAGAGAAAGAGAGACACGTCCTGATCTGCTGACGTCTCTGGCTGCTCCTGCTGCTTCCTGCTGCTTCCTGCTGCTTCCTGCCGACGCTGCTGCGGAGCGAATTTTGAAATTGTTTTTCTAAAGTGTACTAATCTGTTTACGTGCTAATCTTTATTTTTTGCCTTCCTAGATAATTTTTTACAGATAGTACTTCCACCGTCAAGACGGGCAGCTGAATATTCCGGCCGCTGATCAACTTTCTGCTTCTAAAAATCAGCTAGCGTAAGTTTGTATAAATCGGCTAGACACGGTAAGTGTTTTGATTTGTTCATGGCTGGTGTTGGTTTGTTTCCTTGTTCGGAGTGTGGCATGTTTAGTCTAGACCCTTTCGCCACTGATAGTAATAGTGATAGTATTTGTGAGAGGTGCCAGTTAGTTACTTCTCTTGTGGCGAAAGTGGAAAGTTTAGAGCGCCGCGTCCACTCATTATTGAGGGATAGAGAGACAGGGACAGGGTCTGTAGTAGGTGTGGACGCGCCAGGGAGAACTAGCGCCTCCGCGACTCTGGCGATAGAGCCCTCACAGCGGGGTGAATGGGTGACGTCTCGGCGGCGTAGTCGGAGAGCGAGGGCTGCAGCTACCGCTAACGCCAGCGCTAGCCCACCAGAGCACCACTCCCCGGTTCACGTGTCCAACAGGTTTGCCCCGCTCAGTGTTACACCCGCTGAGGAGACTCTGGTGATAGGAGACTCTATAGTCCGACACGTGAAAGTCGCTATTCCTGTAGGGGCACCAGCGGTTACAGTCAGCTGTTTACCGGGAGCCAGAGCGCCGGACATTAGTGGCAACCTTAGACTGTTAGCTCATAGGAGGTTTTCTAGGATAGTGATTCATGTAGGGGCCAACGATATACGTCTGCGGCAGTCAGAGGTGACTAAGGCTAATGTTAAAGAGGTGGTTAAATTAGCCCAGACGATGTCCGATGCCGTAATCTGCTCTGGCCCCATCCCAATGCGGCGCGGTGATGAGCAGTACAGCAGGCTCACGTCGCTAAACCGCTGGATGTCCAAGTGGTGCTCCGAAAATCAAGTGGGCTTTATTAATAATTGGAAAGAGTTCGAGGGCAAGCCTGGTCTTTTAGGCAGGGACGGTGTCCACCCCACCCGGGATGGCGCTGCCCTGTTATCCTGCAGCATAGCCCGTAGTCTGTTAGTTAGTGGGCAGTGTAGTACTAGGAGCTGCTGACTAACCAGAGTCGCGACCAGGCCACAGACTAACGGGTTAAACCTGTCTGCGAGCTGCTTAGAGGCGTCACCAAGATCCCATAGGATTGAGACTGTGTCTGTGCCCCGGGTTAAACTAAATCATAAGAAAATAGTTCGTCCTATGTTTTTAACTAATATTCAGACTTCACATCAAATTATTACAACCTATATGACCGATCTAAAAATTGGATTAATCAATATTCGATCGCTCAACTCGAAAGCAGTTTTTATGAATGAACTTATAACAGACCAGAAAATTGATATTCTATGTCTAACTGAAACGTGGATTCAATCTGGTGATTATTTAACTCTAAACAAAGCCACTCCTGTGGGATATAGTTATATACATAGACCTAGATTGTCAGGCAGAGGAGGAGGAATATGTATAATCTATCGTGATTGTTTAGAAATTCATCAGAAGTACTTAGATATCTCAAACTCATTTGAGATGCAGTCTATTAATGTAATTAGTCCATCTGAAAATAAAAGTACATTTTCCCTAACTAATGTATACAGACCACCAGGGCCTTACTCAGATTTCTTAAACGATTTCACCGATTTTGCAGCAAATTTAGCAGTATGTAGTGACAAAATAATAATAGTAGGAGACTTTAACATACACTTTGATAATGCGGAGGATCCACTGACAAGGGCTTTTACTTCTGTATTGAACTCTGTCGGCATTAAACAAAACAGTAGGACCTACACATTATCGAAATCATACCCTAGATCTAATCTTAACGCTGGGTATCGACGTAGATAATATAAATATACTTCTGCAAACCGTAGCAATCTCTGATCACTATTTAGTCCAATGTGAGATTCATCTTAACATAAATACCCGCCCGTCTCCTCTGCAGTGTATAAAGCTCTCGATAATTTCATCAACAGCAACACAGTTTATTGAAACCCTCCCTGACTTAACTGCTTTAGCCCACTCGCCATCAGATCCAGAAGAGTTAGATAGTCTAACCGACTGCTTAGAGAATACCTGCAGATCAGCTCTAGATATAGTAGCTCCATTCAAATATAAAAAAGCTAGATCCAAAAAGCTCGCCCCGTGGTACACTGACCAAACTAGGAACTTAAAACAAATAGCACGTAAATTAGAGCGGAAATGGCGATCTACTAAGTTGGAAGTATTCCACTGTGCCTGGAAGCATTATTGAATACAAACGGGCACTCACTAAAGCACGCTCAGCATACTTAACCTCACTGATAGAGAAAAATAAAAACAATCCTAGATTTCTTTTTAATACTATTTCTAAACTTACAAAAAACCAAGCAGGCGCAGAACCTCAGATTCCATTAAACCGCATTAGTAATGTATTTATAGATTTCTTTGATAATAAAATTGAGAATATTAGACAAAATATAAAACATTTTATTAGCAATACAACTGGTATGTCATCTGGTTTGGTTGATATTGATTTAATTTACATACCGGGAGAATAACTTGATGCTTTTCATCCACTCCCACAATCAGAATTAGAGAAAATAATTTCTTCCTTAAATTGTACTACCTGCACACTAGACTCAGTTCCCTCAAAGTTATTAAAAGAAGTATTACCAGCTGTAACTGAACCTCTTCTAACTATAGTTAACTCATCCATTACAATAGGTCACATGCCCAAATCATGTAAATTAGCAGTTATTAAACCTCTGATCAAGAAACCAAATCTTGATCCGACTGTCCTATCTAATTATAGACCCATTTCGAACACATCATTTATATCTAAGATCATAGAAAAAGCTGTTGCCCAGCAATGCCTATATCTGCATAGGAATAACATATTTGAAAAGTTCCAATCTGGTTTTAGGCCCCATCACAGTACTGAAACAGCATTAGTCAAAGTAACAAATGATCATCTCCTTGCTTCAGATCAAGGCTATGTATCACTGTTAGTGCTTCTCGATCTTAGTGCAGCTTTTTGATCATAGGATCAATTGATCATAGGATCTTGCTAAAGCGGTTAGAATGCTGGGTTGGAGTCTCAGGCACAGCCATTTCATGGTTTTACTCTTACTTGACAAATCGCCATTAGTTTGTAGAGCTCAATAATATTCCATCCAAACGTAAATAGTTAAATAGTTAAATATCCAAATAGTTAAATATGGGGTCCCGCAAGGCTCCATCTTAGGACCACTATTATTTACATTATATATGCTACCACTGGGCACAGTTATAAACAAACATGGTGTCAATTTTCACTGCTATGCAGATGACACTCTACATATCAGCCAAACCTGATGACAAACTCAGTTTAGGAAAAATTGAGGCCTGTGTAAGAGATATTAAATGCTGCATGTCTCTAAACTTCCTCCAACTAAATGAGGACAAAACAGAAGTTCTCCTTGTGGGCCCTAAGGCCGCAAGACAAAAAATTCCAGATCTAATGCTTAATCTTGCAGACTATCCCATTACACCTGGCACAGTAGCCAAAAACCTAGGCGTCATACTCGACTCCGACCTATCATTTGATAAATACATAGATAATACTACTAGGATAGCTTTTCTACATCTCCGCAACATTGCCAAATTAAGAAATGCATTATCACAGGATGATGCAGAAAAATTGGTTCACGCATTTGTTAGCTTTAGATTAGACTACTGCAATGCACTACTGTCAGGATGTTCAAATAGGAATCTAAATAAACTTCAAATAGTTCAAAATGCCGCAGCCAGAGTTCTGACCAGAACTAGAAAATTTCAACATATTAGACCAGTCCTATCAGCCCTGCATTGGCTCCCAGTTAAATTCCATATTGATTTTAAAATTCTATTATTAACATATAAAGCACTGCACGTGCTTGCTCCTGAATACCTCCAGGAACTTATTTCCTACTATGAACCCCCACGTCCACTAAGATCACAGGATGCTGGTCTTTTATTAGTTCCACAAATGAATAAGGTAACAGCAGGGGGAAGAGCCTTTTCTTATAAGGCCCCCCCAGCTTTGGAACAACCTTCCAAAATGCGTACGGGACACAGTCACAATCTTTAAGTCTAGGTTGAAAACCCACCTATTTGGTTTAGCGCTTGATAATTAACATCCCCCCTTAGATAAAGGTACATATCCAGGGGTTCATAGACAAAGGGTTTTATGGTAGACTGGGGCGCTGGTGCTGTCGTCCTGTCACTGCTCGTGGTCACTCAAGTTTGTTGATAGGGCAGTGGATGGATGCCATTGTCTCAGAATGCCCCCAAGCCTATGTTACCTTCTGGTTCTGCCGTTTTAGCTAGGCTGTAATAGTTTAACTTAATGCCGGAGTTGCTACCACACTCCAAATGTGTTTAATTTCATCTGTCCTGTATATAATAATAATAATAATAATATTATAATTTTATATAATAATAATTTTATTTGTGTGAAGTGTAGGTTAGTTATTAGTATGACGGAGAAGATTTTGCTTTTAGAGGAGCGCATCCGGGCTTTAGAAAGGCCTAGAGAGTTTGTAGCAGCTAGCGTAGCGGCTAGCGCAGCTAGCGTAGCAGGCCCGGGTTGCACAGCTGTAGCTAGCGAGCCCTCAGCTCTGGCATTAGAGCCCTCGCAGTGGGGCGAATGGGTGACGCCTCGGCGGCATAACTGTAGGGCTGAGCACCGTTCTTCTCAGGTTCCCGTGTCAAACAGGTTTGCCCCACTCAGTAATACACCGACTGAGCGACCTGTTAAAAGAGCTCTGGTGATAGGAGACTCACAGCTCCGACACGTGAACGTAGCAACTAGTTTAGAGACACCAGTGGCCATAGTCAAGTGTATCCCGGGGTTAGAGCGCCTGACATAAGGGCTAATTTAAAGGTGCTGGCTAAACGTAAATATTCTAAGATAGTTATACACATCGGCACCAATGATGTGGGATTGAGACAGTCTGAGATCACCAAGGATAATGTTAAAGAGGTGTGAGTTAGCGGGGACGATGTCAGATGCTGTAATATGCTCTGGTCCCATTCCAGTTCGGCGTGGTGCTGAAACCTATAGCAGGTTATGGGCGCTACACCGCTGGATGTCTAAATGGTGCTCAGATAACAAAGTGGGTTATATTGATAATTGGACACGTTTTGAGGGCAGGCCTGGCCTTTTGAAGCGAGACGGCATTCACCCCTCTTGGGAAGGTGCTGCTCTCATTTCTCGTAGCATATCTGCTAGGCTTAATAGTGGTAGTGTAGGAGTAGTTAATGGGGATTGACAAACCAGAGCCGAGGCCAGGCAGCAGACAAACAGGCTAAACCGACTGTCTGCGAGCTGCAAAGAGACATCACCTAGGCCACATCAGATTGAAACTGTGTCTGTTCCTCGAGTACCAAAAAATAATTCTCGTAAAGTTAGTAGACAAAATTTAATCAATAATAAATTCAACTATGCTCCCTCTGAGAGTGGTTTAAATCTGAAACTAGGACTACTAAATATTAGATCCCTGTCATCTAAAGCATTGATTGTTAATGAAATGATTACCGATCATAATCTATGCATGCTTTGCTTGACGGAAACCTGGACCCGACCAGACGACTATATGGCCCTAAATGAAGCTTCTCCCTCTGGCTATAGATATGTCCATAACCAATCACCTTTTATTGTTCCCGTGTATGCATGGGATTAGCCCGGTTTCGGTTTCGGCGTTGTGTGTGAAGCGCCACCTATTATAATAAAGTATAATTAGTATGTGCTGTTGTGGGTGTGTTCTTCAGAGTCATGATAAAAGCTGAAACCCAAAGGCAGGCGACTTACATTTTCACTACTATCCTGTGTGGAGATGATGCAAAACACCATGGCAAGACAGAGGACGTTCACCGGGCAAGAAGTTGCGGCTTTGCTGACCAACGAGGACTGCTGTAAGTCCGATGCGGGAGAAGGACCCTCCTGTTTTTTGACCAGCGATTCATCCGATGAAGAAAGAAGCAGTACATCGGATGAGGTACAACAGAGCCCTCCAAGGAAGAGACGGACACAGGCTGACACCACACCTGCACCAACTGTACGGGCAAAAGATGGAACTGTTTGGGAGAAGGTTGGCATCGCATGCTCTCGTGTCAGCAACTGTTCGCCTAATTCAACATTCGTTGAGCCGTCCGGGCCTACAGAGCATGCAAAGGTATAGTAACTTCATATTTCTTTCCAGTGTTTCTGCTTGTGTTTGAATGATATTTAGTACGTGTAATTTACCTAGCGTCATTTGTTTACTTTTACTAATACAGCGTAGGGTCACAAGCAGACTGCAGAGTTTTCTGTGTTTGCTCAACATGGAGATGCTGCGGATCATCACAGACTGCACTGTCCATGAAGCCCGCAGAACAGACAGCAGCTGGAGTTTGTCGGTCAGCGAGTTCATGGCATTCGTAGCAATCCTATTTCTACGAGCAGTCCTCTGTCCAGTTGGAGCGATGTCGGACTGTTGGTCGGCAATGTTCGCTGTGCCTTCGATCCAGGAGACAATGGCACGGGACCGGTACCAAGAAATCATGCGGTACTTGCGCTTTGATAATAAGGACACCCGTGCGGAGCGTGCAAAGAGCGACAGATTTGCTGCGATCTCAGACATCTGGCAGCGATTTGTGAACAACTGCATTTTGTGCTATACCCCAGGCAAGGAACTGACAGTCGACGAGCAGCTGTTTCCGACCAAGGTTCGCTGTTCATTCACCCAGTACATTGCCTCAAAGCCGGACAAGTTTGGAATAAAGTTTTGGGTTGCTTCTGAGTTGAACACAAAGTACATGTGCAACGCCATTCCATACCTTGGAAAGGACCCCGATCGTCCCAAGGGGGAAAGAGTGTCCGAGAATGTGGTGATGAAGCTTATGAAGCCATACCTGGGCAAGGGCAGAACTGTAGCCACAGACAATTTTTTCACATCTCTTTCCCTGGCTAAGAAGCTGCTGGAATGCAACACGACTCTGCTTGGAACAATGAACAAGATTCGCCGAGAAGTTCCTTTGGAAGCCAAAAACGCCAAGGGACGTGAGAAGTTGTCAACGGAGGTGTACAGATCCGATGATGCGCTTCTGACGGTGTATGCCTCCAAGCCCAACAAAACAGTTTGCGTTCTGAGCACTATGCACACGCACGTGGAGATTGCAGACGACCGCAAAAGGAAGCCAAACACTGTGACGGACTACAACCAGACGAAGGTATGCATGTGTTGGCATTGATAAATCAATTTATCATACATGAATGAATTTATTCAAAATATAACATGTACTTCTTTGTATTTGTTCTTTGCAGTGCGCCGTTGACATCATGGACCAGAAGGCGCGTGCATACATAGTGCGCGCAGGAACACGCCGGTGGCCTGTTGCAGTGTTTTATAACATACTTGACCTGGCAGCGATGAACGCGCATGTTTTGTACACGGCATGTACGGAGTCCACAGAGAGTAGGAGAGTTTTTATGTGTGCTCTTGCTAAGGAACTCCGTCTTCGTTTCCTACAGGAAAAGGAGTTGAAGAGAACGCCACGTCCTTCGCCTGCTCCTGGAAAGAAGACTATGTGTCAGGTGCAAACAAACTGCAACCGGAACCACAGCATAACCCCGTGCGCTGCATGCGGCAAGTACACCTGTCGCAAGTGTAGGGCAGAGTGTCCCTGGCTGTGTGGCAACTGTGTACCTAAAACTACATGAAGGTACGTCAATAAGTATATTTATATATATATGAATGAATGAATGTTTCAATTTATATAGCGCCTTATCTAAATACCCAAGGCGCTTTACAATTGTTAACACAGCTACATTACAACCAATCACACACACATATATATATACACACACACTATTATTTGAACATAACCAAAAATCTCTTCTCTTTCTGTTCCACAGTCGCACATCATGAAACCCGGTGTCACGGTCTACCCCGCATCTCCTGCCATTTCATGTCTGTTTCCGTGTTAGTCCTCTGTTTATTTCTCGTGGTGGTTGCTGGTTATTTTTCTCATGGTTGCTGGAATTGGATTCCCGTTCTGTTATGACCCATGCCTGTGATATTTTCACAGAATCAATTTATACATGAATGAATTTGTTCTAAATATAACATGTACTTCTGTGCGTGCATACACAGTGCGCGCAGGAACACGCCGGTGGCCCGTTGACCTTGGCAGCGATGAACGATGAACCTGCCGCAAATGTAAGAAAGAGGGTCCCTGGCTGGTACACATGAATGAATTCGTTCAAAATATAACATGTACTTTGTTCTTTGCAGTGCGCCGTTGACAGACATCATGAAGGTGCGTGCATACACAGTGCGCGCAGGAACACGCCGGTGGCCCGTTGCATGCGGCGAGTACACCCTGGCTGTGTAGCAACTGTTGGCTACAACTACATGAAGGTACGTTGATAAGTAGGCCCACATACGTAACACCACATGTTACGTATTTTTGTCTTCTGAAAGATTTTATTCAAAATGTAAGGTGTACTTTGAATTGTTCTCCACAGCATCAACGCGTGTGTTGCATGCGGCAAGTGCATCTGGCGAGTACACCCTCAACTTCAAGACACCCTCAACCTTCTTGACATTCCACTTCAAGAAACCCGGAATAGACATCCATGTTTGATCAAAATAAAGTTGTTTTACAGCACATGAATTTGTTCTTTCGACTTTTCCTCTCCTTTTCCAGTCTGCTGTTTAGATCACAACATTTATCAGCCATATATATAATTGCGCCATATAATTTCTTAGCTTTTCAAACGCAAATTCAAACGCGGAAACAGAAAGTGTAACAAATATTATATAGTGTAGTAAATATACAAAGAGCTTCAAACATTATACAAAGAGGTTCAAACAATTTTATTTATTTTTATTGTTTGACTGGACTCATTTGAGAAACTGTCGTCTCTACGTGCGCTTGAATTGTACCTTTTGAAACACGAGTCTACAAAATTTCCGCTGTTTGTTGTAGGATCGGTAACATATACAGTCTGCTTGTTTGTAACCAAGTTTTTTGTGAAGTATCACGTTTGGTGCTTTGTATGAGCTTGATGGTGAGCCGCTTGTGCTTTGGCAGGCGTATGAGCTTGGGGGTGAGACGCTTCCACCTCATTACCAAGACAATGGGCGTTAATCCCTTCACAGCAGGGGAGTGGGCTACATGGACCTTACTAAGCCTTGCGAAAATTTTCGTGGCTGTCGGGTACTTAGTGTTAAAGCCCCTCAATTATGGAATAGCCTTCCAGCTCCAATCCGAGATTCTGACACAGTTCCAATCTTTAAATCTAGACTTAAGACTCACCTGTTTAATCAAGCCTTCAGCTAACATTCCCCTTGTAAGGTGTAGGGGCTTGAGGGCCCCCAGACGTTGAGATTTCAGGTGATCTGAGATGTTGATGCTGTCATCCAGCTGTGTCTTGGCATCACTCCATTTGTGACTATGACTTGACTGGAAAGCAATGTCTCAGTGAGCCCTCATGCCTGTGGTCACCTCTGAACCCCTCCCTTTAGTTATGCTGCTATAGATTAGTCTGCCGGAGCCACATGTTCATCACTGGCACGTGAGCTACGTACATTTAAATCAATGGTGGTTTAAATTCATGTCCACTCAGTCTGTATTGTCTATCTTCTTGCATGGCTCTACCCAAGACAATTGGATACAGGCACCTGCAGGCACCTGGGGGATGGTCTGGGTTGCTGGTGGATGTGCTGATGCCGGGGTTCACCTGGGGAGTAACACTGCAGTCGGAGCCTACAATACCAGCATCACTGCTCCGACACGGAATGAAAGCCTGGCGTTCATCAACAGACATTTACAGTGACAATATCAAAACCCAGAACTTTCAATTCTACCTTTTACCTAGTCTGATTGTGTGAGACTTGTGTATTTGTGTGTTAGCGGGCCGCCCAATGGAGGATGGGTTCCCTTTTGAGTCTTGGTTCTCCCGAGGTTTCTTCCTATTCCCCACCATCATAGGGAGTTTTTCCTCGCCACTGTCGCCCTTGGCTTGCTCATTAGGGTTCTGGACCCATAGTATTGTTAACCTTGTAAATCCTGTAAAGCTGCTTTGCGACAACTTGAGTTGTTAAAAGCACTATACAAATCAAAATAAATAAATAAATAAACTTTGTTTGACCACATTGGTGCTAAATGAATGGGTTCTTGTGGATAACCCTAAAAAACCACTTCTACACTATTTTACACCATTCATATCACTTTGATGAAAAATTAATGGGTTCTTATGAATAACCCTAAAAAACCACTTCTTCAGATTTAAAGATTGGAACTGTGTCAGAATCTCGGATTGGAGCTGGAAGGCTATTCCATAATTGAGGGGCTTTAAAGGAGAAAGATCTGCCTCCGGTTGTAGTCTTACAAATTTTTGCAACTAGGAGATATCCAGCATTTTGGGAACACAAAGGGCGAGATGGGCTGTAGTAAGCAATGAGTTCACTCAGATATTGTGGGGCAAGACCATTTAACGCCTTACTGATTAACAGAAGAATTTTAATTCAATTCGATATTTAATCAGAAGCCAGGGTAATGCATGAGTGGGACTAAAGAGATACAACATTGGATGGCGTGTAACTTTCTAGCACTAAATCCAGATAAAACAGAGCTAATAATTAGGGCTGAACGATTTTGGAAAATAATCTAATTGCAATTTTTTATCTATAAATTGCGATTGCGATTTAAAATCGTGATTTTCCCACTGTTTTCAGGAAACTCTGTTTCGGCATTTTTTTATACAGCTCAGATACAGGGTTGCCAACTTTTCAAGATCGCTTGGAGTGAGACTTGAACCTGGAGTGGGTGGCGAACGTAATTTGTTGTTATTGGGGTGGTGTAAAATGGACAAAATTTAAGTATTATTATTATATCGCGATCGATCGACCGCCTGTGGTTGGCGCCAGAGCGAACTAGTAACTTTTTAGTCTAAGATGCTCAATGCGTGAGAGTTGGCAACCCTGCAGGTATAGCAACTTGGCTAAAATATGTACGTGAGGGCATTTGGTAGCGTATATCCAGTGTGTTTAACAAAGCCATTAAGCCGGGCTTGTTCACTATATTAACGGACATCATGTCTTTCACTATGAACTGCCCGAGTTATTTCAGCATGCTGCTTCCAATTACATCCATAAGGAGTTACACTTTCAAACGGTTCAGTCAGTGAACCCTGTCTGCTGGACCGCGGTCAAGCTATCCGCGCTTTCGCGATTCATCCGTGCTTTAAATCTTATTGCGCCTATATGCGTGATTTTACAGTATTTCACTGCTCACCGCATACTAAAGCTGTATAAGCGCAGAGAAACACTTGCGTATTTGAAGACGCAGCACTGGTCGTTGGCATTTTAACTTTACAAATATCATACGAGGCTTTGTAGTGTTTTTTTATGCTGAAAAAGGTTTGTAGTGTTTCCTCGCGTCGTAGCAACAGTAGCAAGACACGTTTTACAAGGTACCTGACGTTGAGCAGCATCTTTTAAAAAGCCAAAGTAATTTCACACAACTGAGAATCGCGTTTTAAAATATTGCGAGATTATCGCAAATGCAATTAATCGTTCAGCCCTACTAATAATAGTCTAGGGTCTAGGGCAGCGAGAGACAAGATACGTTATGTAGCATTGAATCTATATTCTTTTACTATAACCCCCAGCGCAGAGGTAAAGAACTTAGGTGTCACAATAGACCCAGATCTCTCGTTCGATTCACACATTAATAATATAACTAGGGTAGTGTTCTTTCGCTTACGCAACATTGCTAAAATTAGAAACATATTAAATACTAGTGATGCGGAAAAACTAATCCATGCATACATATCCTCTCGCCTAGATTATTGTAATAGTCTTCTAGCTGGATGTTCTGGTAAATCAATAAACAAACTCCAGTTGGTTCAGAATGCAGCAGTGCAAGTTTTAACGAAAACAAAAAATTTGATCTGTACAGTTAGATTCCGTATTGACTAAAAAATACTTTTATTAACATATAAAACACTGCATGGCTTAACTCCAGAGTATCTTAGTGAACTTATTGATTATTACAACCCAGCACGTTCACTTCGTTCACAGGACGCAGGGTTATTAACTGTTCCTAGGATCAAAAAGATCACAGCAGGTGGAAGAGCCTTTTCTTTTAAAGCTCCACAACTGTGGAATAATCTTACTGCATTTATTCGGGACTCAGACATGGTCTCAATGTTTAAAACTCGACTAAAGGCTTATCTGTTTAGTTTGGCCTTTGATTAATCTGTTACATATTTACCACATCACATATCTTTCTTCTCCGAGGTTCACCTGGGGAGTAACACTGCAGTCGGAGCCTACAATATCAGTATCATCACTCCGACACGGAAAGAAAACCTGGCGTTCATCACAAGACATTTACATTGACAATATCAACACCCAGAACTTTCATTCTAGTTACCTTAAACTTAGTCTGATTGTGTGATTTGTTTGTAACTTGTGTATTCATCTGTATAATTTGTTTTTGTGTAATTTGTGTGTTAATGGGCCACCCAATGGAGGATGGGTTCCCTTTTGAGTCTTGGTCCTCCCAAGGTTTCTTCCTATTCCCCACCATCATAGGGACTTTTTCCTTGCCACTGTCGCCTCTGGCTTGCTCATTAGGGATTTGGACCCATACGATTGTTAAACTTGTAAATCCTGTAAAGCTGCTTTGTGACAACATGTGTTGTGAAAAGCGCTATACAAATAAATTTGATTTGATTTGATCTGTCAACCCTGAAGACTGGGTTGGGAAACACTGGATTGAACTAAGGAGAAAAATCACAGCAGATACTGTCAGTGCACCCAGGAGCCAAAAGCAGCCGTTTCCAGATCTTCGAATGGCAGTTTTAATGCTGAAGTGTCGCCCAGTAATCTTCCATGGTGCTTCGGGATATGTGTATTGCGCAAGAAATATGTTACAATATGTTTGTCATACTGTACAGGTCTGACTAGATATGAAGAACTCTGACTAGTGTTGTTGAGGTCTTCCCTGTAATGTAGAGGTCTGACTATAGTTGTAGAGGTCTGATGTGTTGTAGAGGTCTAGCGTTTGTTGTAGAAGACTGACATGTGTTAGAAGTGTTGTTGAGGTTTGATGTGTGTTGAAGAGGTCTGATGTGTTGTAGAGGTCTGACATGTAGAGGTCTGATGTGTTGTAGAGGTCTGACATGTTTTAGCCTCCAGAGCTGCTTTTGAATTAACATTTATTACATATATGACAGTGAGTATAATGACAGACAATGGAGAGCAAATCATGAAGGTTTAAATATGCATACATGATTGAGGGGAGAACAAGAGACAGGTGAAACAGGCTAACAGGGCAGGCTAACAAAGGGGTGTGGCAACAACCACATGTGGTGGACCAAACCACTTTAGACAGGTGAATGTGCCATTCCGTACATTTTTTTTATTTTTTAAGTTTCTGCATGAAATTAAAACATCCAGCATTTTGAGTCATGATTTTTAAATGTTCCCTCTCTGCGTGTTATAATACTGGGCTATTAAAATCACCAAAAAAAATCATTGTATGTTTCTGATAGGCATAATACAAATTCCAAAATAATAGTCTTTAAAAATTACATTAAGACTATTAGTTATAACTTTTCATTGCATAATATGAACAGTTGTCCATTTATTCATAAAGGGAAAAGCAGGTGACCATTAAAGGTGGTGTGGTGACTCATGTTATCAAATACAGTGCTGTTCTCCCATAACTCCACATGAACCACATCTCCTGCTTCTAGCAGTAGAGATGTTGCATTGGATGAGCTCATAGCATGTGGAACAGTTTGGAACTCATAGGCCATTAGCACTTTCTGACCATTTTTCATTAATATGGTACCTACAGGGTGTGTTGGACTACCATGAGCAAGATTAGACAACATAAACCAGTAGACTCCTCTCACTGGTGCTCTGAATTTCCCTGTGTAATAAATGAATAAATAGTTAGAAATGATCAATAACAAATAAATTAGAATTAAGAAATATAATTATTATATTATATTATTTGCAGTAATACGATTACAAATAATATAAAATTACATAAATATAATTACAAAAATGTAAAAGAAATTAGACAAACTACATAACATTGTTATTCATGTAATGGATCTGTAGTGTTTATACCTGTGTTTGGATTATATGCATTGCCAATGTTTGTGAAAACATGTCGGTATATGACAGGAATATTAGTGTTTGTTGGCCCCAATTGCTGTTCATGGGACTCAACTAGTGCAGCTGAGAAAGCTACATTAACACCTAAAAAACACAGAACATAAAACTAGATCTTCCCATTTAGAGAAACAGTGGGGATATTTAATGTTTAATATATTGTATATTACATATTTTAATATAAAATATTTTAATATAAAAGTATATATATATATATATATATATATATATATATATATATATATATATATATTTATATATATAAAATTATATATATATATATATATATATATATATATATATATATATATATATATATATATATGGGCAATATATATATATATATATATATATATATATGCAATATATATATATATATATATATATATATATATATATGCAATATATATATATATATATATATATATATATATATATATATATATATATATATATATATATATATATATATATATATGGGCAGCATAAAAACAGATACAATCCAGCAAACAAAAACATTTGATCATTCTACTAGTTATGGTATTGATAGGTGCGTTTTCTTATGATTTTCTTTTACCTTTTTTTCCACCTTTTTTTTCCAGGTCCTCTATTTTCTTGTCACTGAGGTTTAACTGGGCTCGTAAACCTTTAAGTTCCGTCTCACTGGCATCAAGTCTGGTCTGCAGGGTCATCATCTCCGCCCTGGTGTTCCTGAGCTCATTTCTCTGCTCTTCCAGAATGTTGTGTGTCTGGGTCAGAACATGGTCAATGTCAGGCTCCATCTGTCATGGAAAAACCCCTTGTCACTCCAATGTAAATGTCAGGGAAACCGCTACAAATCAATAATAATGTTCCACCAAAGTGTAAGGAGAACAGCAACTGAAGAACAGGTCCTGGGTTCTCTTTTCACGGTAACCTTATCATGGAGGAGGAGCTTCGCCCACCAGGTACTTACATCACATTCTCCTGTTGTGTAACTTCATGTCTGTGGTCCAAGGGCATCTGGATGAGCTGTTGCAGGCTGTGACGTTGTCTCCTCCTTCTCTAGTTGTTCTTGAGTCCCACCTTCTGGTTGAAACAGCAAGCAGGTTGGAACAGGTCTTATGGTGTTTCTCTGTGTGATTGAGCATTTTGTATCTCGGGCTGTGTTTACCAGTGTATGTTCCCTGCCTGTGTTTTTCGACTCTACCTTTGCCTTCCACATTTTTGTGCCTTAGCTGCTTTTTTGGATATCTGGATTTTTTTACCTGTGCCTGTTTTTTGACTGCTCTGTTTTGGCCTTGCCCTATACTTAAATTTATACATTTAACAAATATGGATCCATCTTTGTCTTGTGGCTCAGATTTGTTATACCTGTATGAATTAAGTCATTTACTTGACAACCTTAGAGCCTGAATGACTTCTGAATGAAACTGAAAGCCAAACAATGTGGTAAGAACTTGGAGATCAGTTTTGATAATAAGCTCAGCTTCAAATCACACATCATGAGTACATGCAGGACAGCTTATTTTCACCCTTGAAATATCGCTAAGGTTCCAGATCTGCTCTCTCCTGCTGACAGTGAGAAAGTTGACCATGCATTTATCACATCAAGGCTAGATTATTGTAATGCAGTTTTATCTGCTCTCCCAAAGAGTTTTATTTCCCAACTACAGCAAGTTCAGAACTCATTACACCTGCATATTACATATTACACCTGCACTCCACTCACTGCACTGGTTACCTGTCAGTTTTAGGATAGATTTTAAGGTTCTGGTGATGATGTCTAACCTTAAAATGTCTAACCTTAACCCTTGCTCTTTACCTTAGTGAAATTATGGTTAGATACCAGTAACAGACAAATAAATTATTACAAAATCATACATTGTGATTTCCAGATTAAAATCTCTCACAGTGGACGTGCACCTAAGATGAAAATTTCAGACCCCTCAATGATTTCTAAGTGGGACAACTTGCAGTCACAGGGTGTTCAAATAATTATTTTCTTCACTGTATACTAAAGACTGTCATGGTGAGGAGGCCGGGCCGCCACTAGAGGGCGCATGCACCCACACAAACACCCACAAAACACACTCCCTCTAGCACTAAACCACTCCTTAGGTCCCAATTACCTCAGCACTAACACCTGTGTCTTGTTACATGTTTCACCTTCTCAAGCTCACAGGTCGCGCTGTCCAGTGCTGCACATTTATCCAAAAGAGCTGCTCATCACTGGACCTGCTCCATTGTTAGATCGTTTTCTGAGGACCTGCTCAGCCCGTTCCTTTTGATTGCATACTGCTTTTGGCCTTGTTGCATTTCTGTTCTATTTTTAATTATGGAAAATAAAGAGCACAACATACAACCTCCACCTCTGGCCGCCTCAATCCAGAGGTGGGGACTCGAGTCACATGACTTGGACTCGAGTCAGACTCAAGTCATTAATATTAAGACTTTTGACTTGACTTGAAAAAATATTCAGAGACTTAGACTTGACTTGGACTTTTACACCAATAACTTGGGACTTGAATTGGACTTGAACCTGTTTACTTGCAAAGACTTGATTTTTTTTACCCCAAATCAAAATTTTAAAACGCATATTAATATTTATAAAGTGCGCCCCATTAATTTCATTTCCGTCCTTCTGACGCAGACCGGTCCTCTGCTTTTCCACACTCTGTACGTGTGTGTGTGTGTGTGTGTGTGTGTGCATGAGCTGCAGCACAACCAATCAAATGGGGGAGGTCAGCGAACGTGCAGAGGCGGTCTTTGCATAGAGGCATGGCTAGGCAACTGCCTTGGGCCCCTCCCACTGCAACCCACTGTATGGGCCCCATGACTAGCTAACTTATTTCTCGCATATTAATGTTGATGGGCCCCCTAGCAAAATTCGCCTTGAGCCCCCAAATTTCTAAGTCCGCCACTGCGAACGTGAATTGCTACCGGGCGGGGTGTAAAATGGACACAAATTAAGTATTATATCGCGATCGATCCCCAGTGGTTGGTGCCAGAGCGAACTAGTAACTCATTGAATCATAGATAAGGATCAGAGGTAAATAAACTAGATTTTTTTTTCGGCGTGAGTAATCGGATGTGTGGCGTGAGAGCGTGTGAAGACGGTCAAATGCGTGTGTCTCACGCTCAATGCGTGAGAGTTGGCAACTCTGGGTTCTGTATCTGAACTCAGGGAAGAGAGCCTCTCTCTGTCACCATCATATCCAGTTCTATCTCAGCATGGATTGTGTATTTGAAGACATCTACGTCGAGGAAAAAATATATTGACAAAAGTGGAGCGAGTTTTCAGCTATGGGGACATCATTCTACGGCCTCATCGTGCACAAATGACATACAGACTTTTGGCCAGTTTGGTCTTTTGCAAATGCAATGCAGAATAGTTTACTGAAATGTCTAAAGTTGCATTCCTGATTCCTGTTAATTGTTCAGTTCTTATATTTGTTTGTCTTGTTTCACTCACACATGGACACACATGTTCTCCAAGAAACCAGATAAGAGAAGAGGGAAAAATGCTGTTATGGTTCTTTGTATTGTACTGTGAAAATATCAGCACTTTTTATTTGAACATGGAGTTCTACTTATGACTTTTTCACAGAATATTTATTTCTGGAAAATTGTAGTTTAAAGTATGAATATTTTTGCAGCTAATTTTAACAAATTGAACTGTGCAATAAAGGTGTAATTTAATTTTTTTTTATACTTCGTGTTTTCAGTTGCACATGTTTTATCAAGATTTAAGGAGAATACAGATTTAAAAAATAACACATGTCTATTATTTACATTTAAAATATACCTGCAACATTGGTTAAAAAAAAAAAGACTTGAAAGGACTTGAAATTCCAAGTTTCAGACTTGGGACTTGACTTGACAGTTGCCTGTCTTGACTCGAGACTTGACTTGAGTTGACTGTCTTTGCTTGAGACTTGACTCGGAACTTGAGGATAAAGACTTGGACTTACTTGAGACTTGCAAAACACTGACTTGGTCCCACCTCTGCCTCAATCCCCATGTTACAAAAGACATAACAAACACCTTGTCTAACACATTATACTGACAAGATGGGTGAACATATACACCTGGGGAATGGTCTGGCTGCCGGTGGCTGTGCTGATGCCGGGGTTCACCTGGGGAGTGTGAGCCTGTGGCTCCGGCAGGCTAATCTATAGCAGCATAACTAAAAGGAGGGGTTCAGAGGTGACCACAGGCATGAGGGCTCACTGAGACATTGCTTTCCAATCAAGTCATTGTCACAACTAGAGTGATGCCATGACACAGCTGGATGACAGCATCAGCATCTCAGATCACCAGAAATCTCAACGTCTGGGGGCCCCGAGCCCCTACACCTTACAAGGGGAATATTAGCTGAAGGCTTGATTAAATAGCTGAGTCTTAAGTCTAGATTTAAAGATTGGAATTGTGTCAGAATCTTGGATTGGAGCTGGAAGGCTATTTCATAATTGAGGGGCTTTAAAGGAGAAAACTCTGCATCCGGCTGTAGTCTTACAAATTTTTGGAACTAGGAGAAATCCAGCATTTTGGGAGCGCAAAGGGCGAGATGGGTTGTAGTAAGCAATGAGTTCACTCAGATATTGTGGGGGAGACCATTTAACTCCTTATAGGTTAACAGAAGAACTTTAAATTCAATGCGATATTTAATTGGAAGCCAGTGTAATGTGGCGAGAGTGGGACTAATATGATCAAATTTCCTAGCCTTGGTTAGGACTCTAGCTGCGGCATTTTGTACAAGTTGTAGCTTCTTTATGGACTGTTTAGAGCATCCAATTAGAAGACTATTACAGTAGTCCAATCTCAACGAGACAAAAGCATGAACTAGCTTCTCTGCATCAGCTAATGAAAGTAAGTGTCTCAGCTTGGTATTTTGTTAAGATATTACGTAAATGGAAAAAGGCAGCCTTAGTGACATTGCTACAGGCTAATGACAGGCTAATCCGACTGTCTGCGAGCTGCAAAGAGACGTCACCTAGGTCACACCAGATTTAAACTGTGTCTGTTCCTCGAGTACCAAAAAATAATTCTCGTAAAGTTAGTAGACAAAATTTAATCAATGTTAAATTCAACTATGCTCCCTCAGAGAGCAGTTTAAATCTGAAACTAGGACTACTAAATATTAGATCCCTGTCATCTAAAGCATTGCTTGTTAATGAAATGATTACCGATCATGATCTATGCATGCTTTGCTTGACGGAAACCTGGACCCGACCAGACGACTATATGGCCCTAAATGAAGCTTCTCCCTCTGGCTATAGATATGTCCATAACCCCCGTCCAAATGGTCGAGGAGGTGGGGTCGCTACAATATATGACTCTGATATAGGCATTTCTCAAAAATTTGGCTTCAAGTTTAATTCTTTTGAACACCTCATCCTCACTGTATCAAATGTTTCAAATTTAACAAGCAACAAAGTGTCACAGTCGTTTATGTTAATTACTATTTACCGCCCCCCTGGTTCATACTCTGAGTTCTTGCAGGAGTTTTCAGACTTCCTGTCTCATGTAGTGCTATCAGCCGATAAGGTGATTATAGTGGGTGATTTTAATATCCATTTTGAAAATCGGTGTGACTCTTAGCATTCATTTTCAAGCAATTCTTGATTCAATGGGTATCACTCAGAATGTGGTGGGTCCTACGCATAACTGTAGTCATACTTTAGACTTGGTCTTGTCATTTGGTATTGACATATCCAGTTTAGCAATTCTTCCTCAGAGTGAGGCTGTTTCTGACCACAGCCTCATAACATACGAGTTGTGTTTAACTGACTGTGTTCATCGGCCACCCCGCTATCAAATTAAACGAGCTATAACACCCAGCACCATAGCCGCGCTCACTGATATTTTACTGGGTCTGACAAACACTGATCCACTTGTAGCTCCGGAAGGACTAGAGCGTTTCACCGAGCATGTCGAGACTTCCCTTCGTACAGCTTTAGACAAAGTTGCACCACTACGATATAAGAGAGCCACGGAGAGAAGAATAGCGCCATGGTACAATGAGCACACGCGTAGCCTCAAACGAGCCGCGCGGATCCTGGAACGTAAATGGCGAAATATGAAGTTAGAAGTGTATAGACTATCATGGAAAAGCAGCCTTATTGAATATAAGCATGCCCTCCATATGGCAAAGTCCTTATACTTATCGGCCTTAATAGAAAAACATAAAAACAATTCAGGACTCCTTTTTAAAACTGTTTCCAGCCTTACGAGGAGTCATGAACAAAACAATTCTCTTATTCCACTAGAGTGTAGCAGTAACAATTTTATGAAATTCTTTAATGATAAGATTGATAAAATTAGGGAAAACATTAGTAGTGCTATCTCAGAGCCTGTCAACATGCCAATGCACCTTGACAGCTGTCTGGTCAGCTCTGATGCCCTGTTCGAGTCCTTCTCCCCAATTGGTCGTGAGGAGCTTATTTCACTGGTGAAATCTGCTAAACCCTCCACATGCACACTAGATGCTGTACCAACCCATCTACTTAAAGAATTACTGCACAGCAATGTAGAACCGTTGCTTACTATAATAAATTATTCTCTGAGCCTGGGCTACGTTCCCAGTTCATTTAAACTTGCAGTCATCAAGCCGCTAATTAAAAAACCTGGTCTTAACCCCCAAGAACTGTCCAACTATAGGCCAATTTCTAATCTGTCATTCATATCCAAAATTTTAGAGAAAGTAGTTTCTTCACAACTCTCTTCCTTCTTACAGACAGAACATGTCTTAGAGTTATTTCAGTCTGGATTTAGAGCTCATCACAGCACTGAAACAGCACTAACTAAAGTACTGAATGATCTCTTAATATCCTCTGATAAAGGACACATTTCGTTTCTCATACTGCTAGACCTCAGTGCTGCTTTTGACACCATTGATCATAATATTCTACTTAATAGACTGGAGACACTCATTGGCATAAGAGGTCAAGCACTCTCCTGGTTCAGGTCCTACCTGACAGATCGTTACCAATTTGTGCTAGTAAATAACGAATGCTCTGAGCATTCTAAAGTAAAGTATGGTGTCCCACAAGGATCTGTACTGGGCCCCATATTATTCTCATTATATATGCTACCACTGGGCACTATCATTTGTAGGCATGGTATTAGCTTCCATTGCTACGCAGATGATACTCAGTTGTATATATCTTCTAATCCAGATGATACCACCACAACTCTCAAGATTGAGAACTGCGTCCAGGATATTAAAAACTGGATGGCGTCTAATTTTCTTAAACTAAATTCTGACAAGACTGAGGTACTGATTCTTGGGCCTAAAGCTGTTAGAAGCAATTGGGCTGATATTCCCCTTACCCTAGATGGTTTTTCAGTAACACCAAAATCTACTGCAAAAAGTTTAGGTGTCACTATTGATTCTGATCTTTCATTTGACACACATGTATGCAATGTCACTAAGGCTGCCTTTTTCCATTTACGTAATATTGCCAAGCTGAGACACTTACTTTCTTTAGCTGATGCAGAGAAGCTAGTTCATGCTTTTGTCTCGTCGAGATTGGACTACTGTAATAGTCTTCTAATTGGATGCTCTAAACAGTCCATAAAGAAGCTACAACTTGTACAAAATGCCGCAGCTAGAGTCCTAACCAAGGCTAGGAAATTCGATCATATTAGTCCCACTCTCGCTGCACTACACTGGCTGCCGATTAAATATCGCATTGAATTTAAAGTTCTCCTGTTAACCTATAAGGCGTTAAATGGTCTTGCCCCACAATATCTGAGTGAACTCATTGATTACTACAACCCATCTCACCCTTTGCACTCCCAAAATGCTGGATTTCTCCTAGTTCCAAAAATTAGTAAAACTACAGCCGGAGGCAGAGCTTTCTCTTTTAAAGCCCCTCAATTATGGAATAGCCTTCCAGCTCCAATCCGAGACTCTGACACAGTTCCAATCTTTAAATCTAGACTTAAGACTCACCTGTTTAGTCAAGCCTTCAGCTAAAATTCCCCTTGTAAGGTGTAGGGGCTTGGGGGCCCCCAGACGTTGAGATTTCTGGTGATCTGAGATGTTGATGCTGTCATCCAGCTGTGTCTTGGCATCACTCTATTTGTGACTATGACTTGACTGGAAAGCAATGTCTCAGTGAGCCCTCATGCCTGTGGTCACCTCTGAACCTCTCCCTTTAGTTATGCTGCTATAGATTAGTCTGCCGGAGCCACATGCTGATCACTGGCACGTGAGCTACGTACATTTAAATCAACGGTGGTTTAAATTCATGTCCACTCAGTCTGTATTATCTATCTTCTTGCATGGCTCTACCCAAGACGATTGGATACAGGCACCTGCAGGCACCTGGGGGATGGTCTGGCTGCCGGTGGATGTGCTGATACCGGGGTTCACCTGGGGAGTAACACTGCAGTCGGAGCCTACAATACCAGCATCACTGCTCCGACACGGAATGAAAGCCTGGCATTCATCAACAGACATTTACAGTGACAATATCAAAACCCAGAACTTTCAATTCTACCTTTTACCTAGTCTGATTGTGTGAATTATGTGTGACTTGTGTATTTGTGTGTTAACGGGCCGCCCAATTTCTTCCTTAAATTGTACTACCTGCACATTAGACTCAGTTCCCTCAAAGTTATTAAAAGAGGTATTACCAGCTGTAACTGAACCTCTTCTAACTATAGTTAACTCATCCATTACAATAGGTCACATGCCCAAATCATGTAAATTAGCAATTATCAAACCTCTGATCAAGAAACCAAATCTTGATCCGACTGTGCTATCTAATTATAGACCCATTTCAAACACATCATTTATATCTAAGATCATAGAAAAAGCTGTTGCCCAGCAATTATGCCTATATCTGTATAGGAATAACACATTTGAAAAGTTCCAATCTGGTTTTAGGCCCCATCACAGTACTGAAACAGCATTAGTTAAAGTAACAAATGATCTCCTCCTTGCATCAGATCAAGGCTATGTATCACTGTTAGTGCTTCTTGATCTTAGTGCAGCTTTCGACACAATTGATCATAGGATCTTGCTAGAAAGGTTAGAACGCTGGGTTGGAGTCTCAGGCACAGCCCTTTCATGGTTTCAGTCTTACTTAACAAATCGCTATCAGTTTGTAGAGCTCAATAATATTTCATCCGAACGTACAATGGTTAAATATGGGGTCCCGCAAGGCTCCATCTTAGGACCACTATTATTTACATTATATATGCTACCATTGGGCACAGTTATAAACAAACATGGTGTCAATTTTCACTGCTATGCGGATGACACTCAACTTTACATATCAGCCAAACCCGATGACAAACTCAGTTTAGGAAAAATTGAGGCCTGTGTAAGAGATATTAAATGCTGGATGTCTCTAAACTTCCTACAATTAAATGAGGACAAAACAGAAGTTCTCCTTGTGGGCCCTAAGGCCGAAAGACAGAAAATTCCAAATTTAATGCTTAATCTTGCAGACTATCCCATTACACCTGGCACAGTAGCCAAAAACCTAGGCGTCATACTCGACTCCGACCTATCATTTGATAAATATATAGATAATACTACTAGGATAGCTTTTCTACATCTCCGCAACATTGCCAAATTAAGAAATGCATTATCACAGGATGATGCAGAAAAATTGGTGCACGCCTTTGTTAGCTCTAGACTAGACTACTGCAACTCACTACTGTCAGGATGTTCAAATAGGAATCTAAATAAACTTCAAGTAGTTCAAAATGCCGCAGCTAGAGTTCTGACCAGAACTAGAAAATTTCAGCATATTAGACCAGTCCTATCAGCCCTGCATTGGCTCCCAGTTAAATTTCGTATTGATTTTAAAATTCTATTATTAGCATATAAAGCACTACACGGGCTTGCTCCTGAATACCTCCAGGAACTTATTTCCTACTATGAACCCCCACGTCAACTAAGATCACAGGGTGCTGGTCTGTTATTAGTTCCACAAATTAACAAGGTAACAGCAGGGGGAAGAGCCTTTTCTTATAAGGCCCCCCAGCTTTGGAATAATCTTCCTAAATGTGTCCGGGACTCTGACACAGTCACAATCTTTAAATCTAGGTTGAAAACCCACTTTTTAGTCTAGCGTTTGATAATTAATATCCCCCTTAGATAAAGGTACAGATCCAGGGGTTCATAGACGAAGGGTTTTATGGTAGTCTGGGGTGCTGGTGCTGTCATCCTGTCACAAGTTTGTTGACAGTGCAGTGGACGGATGCCATTGTCTCAGAATGCCCCCAAGCCTATAGTTACCTTCTGGTTCTGCCTTTTTTTAGCTAGGCTGTAATAATTTAACTTAGTGTCGGAGTTGCTGCCACACTCCAGAAATGTTTATAATTTTACCTGTCCTGTATATGTCCTCATACAGAGCTAATTTTCCCTGTTTCATTTCTCCACATGGCTGCCCGCCTGCTTGAGGAATAATGAGATGAGGAGAGACAAGCGATCCATCCTGGCCGGCCACCTCCTGCCTAACCGGATGCCTACACCATGATGGACATTATTACATATTTTTCGGTCTAAATGGACATTATTGCATCTTTTACATTCTGTCTACATTCTGTCTATATTGTTGTTGTTGTCATGGTGACCGGTGTCGGCCAGAGGAGGATGGGTTCCCCCCCTGAGTCTTGGTTCCTCTCAAGGTTTCTTCCTCATGCAAAAAACTAGGGAGTTTTTCCTTGCCACTGTTGCCTTTGGCTTGCTCACTGGGGGCTAGGACTCGGCACTTGTAAAGCTGCTTTGTGACAACAACTGTTGTAAAAAGCGCTATATAAATAAAATTTGATTGATTGATTGAGGATAGGTTCCCTTTTGAGTCTTGGTTCTCCCGAGGTTTCTTCCTATTCCTCACCATCATAGGGAGTTTTTCCTCGCCACTGTCGCCTTTGGCTTGCTCATTAGGGTTCTGGACCCATAGTATTGTTAACCTTGTAAACCCTGTAAAGCTGCTTTGCGACAACTTGAGTTGTTAAAAGCGCTATACAAATAAACTTTGATTGATTGATTGATTGATACATGTGTGTCAAATGAAAGATCAGAATCAATAGTGACACCTAAACTTTTTGCAGTAGATTTTGGTGTTACTGAAAAACCATCTAGGGTAAGGGGAATATCAGCCCAATTGCTTCTAACAGTTTTAGGCCCAAGAATCAGTACCTCAGTCTTGTCAGAATTTAGTTTAAGAAAATTAGACGCCATCCAGTTTTTAATATCCTGGACGCAGTTCTCAATCTTGAGAGTTGTGGTGGTATCATCTGGATTAGAAGATATATACAACTGAGTATCATCTGTGTAGCAATGGAAGCTAATACCATGCCTACGAATGATAGTGCCCAGTGGTATAATGAGAATAATATGGGGCCCAGTACAGATCCTTGTGGGACACCATACTTTACTTTAGAATGCTCAGAGCATTCGTTATTTACTAGCACAAATTGGTAACGATCTGTCAGGTAGGACCTGAACCAGGAGAGTGCTTGACCTCTTATGCCAATGAGTGTCTCCAGTCTATTAAGTAGAATATTATGATCAATGGTGTCAAAAGCAGCACTGAGGTCTAGCAGTATGAAAAACGAAATGTGTCCTTTATCAGAGGATATTAAGAGATCATTCAGTACTTTAGTTAGTGCTGTTTCAGTGCTGTGATGAGCTCTAAATCCAGACTGAAATAACTCTAAGACATGTTCTGTCTGTAAGAAGGAAGAGAGTTGTGAAGAAACTACTTTCTCTAAAATTTTGGATATGAATGACAGATTAGAAATTGGCCTATAGTTGGACAGTTCTTGGGGGTTAAGACCAGGTTTTTAAATTAGCGGCTTGATGACCAGCCCCGTCGACAGGGGGGGACAACCGGGTCTGTTGTCCCGGGCCCCAGGGCCAGGGGGGCCCATCAAAGAGCCCAGCAATTTATTTTTTATTTAAAGTCTATAATTTTTAAATAATCTTGAAATCTTTCATTAATATAAAATTCTGTACTCAAAATAAACTCAAAGACTAAAATATGTTTTTTAACCTATCTGCATATTTTCCATTAAGTGCATACACCCCCGCATCCCACTGGAAAATGGTTTGATCCAGCACCGACCGTAACGGCTGGTACCCCCACAACAGCGGGAAATACAGTGGTGGATAGTTAAAGTAAATACAGAAATCTGGAGCGCAGAAAAGAAAGGAAAACATTTACCTGACGAATTTTAATGTTGCATTGTGTTCCAGGTTTGAAAAGTGCTGGAATTTAGGCTAAAGTACTTGAAAATGCTTGAAAGTAACTACTTCGTTTCACAACAAATAGCTGTCTGACTGAACAGTTCTCGTGAAGACGTTAAGATTGGGCGTTTTGAAAATAAACAACCATTAAATAATGTGATAAAAAGCGAATTATTTCGAGTATATGTATAAATATTTAACTTAATTAAGTTTAACGTGCTGGAAAATATTGAAATGGACCTTTAAAGTGACGTACAAGTGCTTTAATTCCACATTATAAAGGTGTATGAACCCTGCAAACATAACTTTGTTCATGAAGCGCGTCGCGCGCGAAGTTACAAAAGTCAAGAGGTGCACGACCTCGCGACTGGACAGCGCGCGAGGCCCTCGCACCCGGTCGGTGCCACTGCGATTACGTCATTTTCGCGCGAACCCTCGCGCCGCTCGCGACGCGTCAAGTATATAACCAGTCAGCTGTCAGAAACAGCTTTGATGTGTGGCTATATTATATACTATATGACCTAACAGAAGGATTGTCAAATGACGAACTTCAAATGACGTGCGCCGGGGGGAGGGGGGGCACATTAAACTTTCTTGTCCCGGGCCCTAGCAAGACTGTCAATGGGCCTGTTGATGACTGCAAGTTTAAATGAACTGGGAACGTAGCCCAGGCTCAGAGAATAAATTATTATAGTAAGCAACGCTTCTACATTGCTGTGCAGTAATTCTTTAAGTAGATGGGTTGGTACAGCATCTAGTATGCATGTGGAGGGTTTAGCAGATTTCACCAGTGAAATAAGCTCCTCACGACCAATTGGGGAGAAGGACTCTAACAGGGCATCAGAGCTGACCAGACAGCTGTCAAGGTGCATTGGCATGTTGACAGGCTCTGAGATAGCACTACTAATGTTTTCCCTAATTTTATCAATCTTATCATTAAAGAATTTCATAAAATTGTTACTGCTACACTCTAGTGGAATAAGAGAATTGTTTTGTTCATGACTGCTCGTAAGGCTGGAAACAGTTTTAAAAAGGAGTCCTGAATTGTTTTTATGTTTTTCTATTAAGGCCGATAAGTATAAGGACTTTGCCGTATGGAGGGCATGCTTATATTCAATAAGGCTGCTTTTCCATGATAGTCTATACACTTCTAACTTCAAATTTTGCCATTTACGTTCCAGGATCCGCGCGGTTCGTTTGAGGCTACGCATGTGCTCATTGTACCATGGCGCTATTCTTCTCTCCGTGGCTCTCTTATATCGTAGTGGTGCAACTTTGTCTAAAGCTGTACGAAGGGAAGTCTCGACGTGCTCGGTGAAACGCTCTAGTCCTTCCGGAACTACAAGTGGATCAGTGTTTGTCAGACCCGGTAAAATATCAGTGAGCGCGGCTATGGTGCTGGGTGTTATAGCTCGTTTAATTTGATAGCGGGGTGGCCGATGAACACAGTCAGTTAAACACAACTCGTACGTTATGAGGCTGTGGTCAGAAACAGCCTCACTCTGAGGAAGAATTGCTAAACTGGATATGTCAATACCAAATGACAAGACCAAGTCTAAAGTATGACTACAGTTATGCGTAGGACCCACCACATTCTGAGTGATACCCATTGAATCAAGAATTGCTTGAAAATGAATGCTAAAAGAGTCACACAGATTTTCAAAATGGATATTAAAATCACCCACTATAATCACCTTATTGGCTGATAGCACTACATGAGACAGGAAGTCTGAAAACTCCTGCAAGAACTCAGAGTATGAACCAGGGGGGCGGTAAATAGTAATTAACATAAACGACTGTGACACTTTGTTGCTTGTTAAATTTGAAACATTTGATACAGTGAGGATGAGGTGTTCAAAAGAATTAAACTTGAAGCCAAATTTTTGAGAAATGCCTATATCAGAGTCATATATTGTGGCGACCCCACCTCCTCGACCATTTGGACGGGGGTTATGGACATAGCTATAGCCAGAGGGAGAAACTTCATTTAGGGCCATATAGTCGTCTGGTCGGGTCCAGGTTTCTGTCAAGCAAAGCATGCATAGATTATGATCGGTAATCATTTCATTAACAAGCAATGCTTTAGATGACAGGGATCTAATATTTAGTAGTCCTAGTTTCAGATTTAAACTGCTCTCTGAGGGAGCATAGTTGAATTTAACATTGATTAAATTTTGTCTACTAACTTTACGAGAATTATTTTTTGGTACTCAATCTGGTGTGACCTAGGTGACGTCTCTTTGCAGCTCGCAGACAGTCGGTTTAGCCTGTGTCTGCTGCCTGGCCTCGGCTCTGGTTTGTCAATCCCCATTAACTACACCTACACTACCACTATTAAGCCTAGCAGATATGCCACGAGAAATGAGAGCAGCACCCTCCCAAGAGGGGTGAATGTCGTCTCGCTTCAAAAGGCCAGGCCTGCCCTCAAAACGTGTCCAATTATCTATATAACCCACTTTGTTATCTGAGCACCATTTAGACATCCAGCGGTGTAACGCCCATAACCTGCTGTAGGTTTCAGCGCCACGCCGAACTGGAACGGGACCAGAGCATATTACGGCATCTGACATCGTCCCCGCTAACTCACACACCTCTTTAACATTATCCTTGGTGATCTCAGACTGTCTCAATCCCACATCATTGGTGCCGACGTGTATAACTATCTTAGAATATTTACGTTTAGCCAGCACCTTAAGATTAGCCCTGATGTTAGGCGCTCTAGCCCCCGGGATACACTTGACTATGGCCGCTGGTGTCTCTAAACTAGTCGCTACGTTCACGTGTCTGAGCTGTGAATCTCCTATCACCAGAGCTCTTTTAACAGGTCGCTCAGTCGGTGTATTACTGAGTGGGGCAAACCTGTTTGACATGGAAACCTGAGAAGGACGGTGCTCAGCCCTACGGTTATGCCGCCGAGGCGTCACCCATTCGCCCCGCTGCGAGGGCTCTAATGCCAGAGCTGAGGGCTCGCTAGCTACAGCTGTGCAACCCGGGCCTGCTACGCTAGCTGCGCTAGCCGCTACGCTAGCTGCGCTAGCTGCTACAAACTCTCTAGGCCTTTCTAAAGCCCGGATGCGCTCCTCTAAAAGCAAAATCTTCTCCGTCATACTAATAACTAACCTACACTTCACACAAATAAAATTATTATTATATAAAATTATAATATTATTATTATTATTATAATTATATACAGGACAGATGAAATTAAACACATTTGGAGTGTGGCAGCAACTCCGGCATTAAGATAAACTATTACAGCCTAGCTAAAACGGCAGAAACAGAAGGTAACATAGGCTTGGGGGCATTCTGAGACAATGGCATCCATCCACTGCCCTATCAACAAACTTGAGTGACCACGAGCAGTGACAGGACGACAGCACCAGCGCCCCAGTCTACCATAAAACCCTTCGTCTATGAACCCCTGGATATGTACCTTTATCTAAGGGGGGATGTTAATTATCAAGCGCTAAACCAAATAGGTGGGTTTTCAACCTAGACTTAAAGATTGTGACTGTGTCCCGTACGCATTTTGGAAGGTTGTTCCAAAGCTGGGGGGGCCTTATAAGAAAAGGCTCTTCCCCCTGCTGTTACCTTATTCATTTGTGGAACTAATAAAAGACCAGCATCCTGTGATCTTAGTGGACGTGGGGGTTCATAGTAGGAAATAAGTTCCTGGAGGTATTCAGGAGCAAGCCCGTGCAGTGCTTTATATGTTAATAATAGAATTTTAAAATCAATATGGAATTTAACTGGGAGCCAATGCAGGGCTGATAGGACTGGTCTAATATGTTGAAATTTTCTAGTTCTGGTCAGAACTCTGGCTGCGGCATTTTGAACTATTTGAAGTTTATTTAGATTCCTATTTGAACATCCTGACAGTAGTGCATTGCAGTAGTCTAATCTAAAGCTAACAAATGCGTGAACCAATTTTTCTGCATCATCCTGTGATAATGCATTTCTTAATTTGGCAATGTTGCGGAGATGTAGAAAAGCTATCCTAGTAGTATTATCTATGTATTTATCAAATGATAGGTCGGAGTCGAGTATGACGCCTAGGTTTTTGGCTACTGTGCCAGGTGTAATGGGATAGTCTGCAAGATTAAGCATTAGATCTGGAATTTTTTGTCTTGCGGCCTTAGGGCCCACAAGGAGAACTTCTGTTTTGTCCTCATTTAGTTGGAGGAAGTTTAGAGACATGCAGCATTTAATATCTCTTACACAGGCCTCAATTTTTCCTAAACTGAGTTTGTCATCAGGTTTGGCTGATATGTAGAGTGTCATCTGCATAGCAGTGAAAATTGACACCATGTTTGTTTATAACTGTGCCCAGTGGTAGCATATATAATGTAAATAATAGTGGTCCTAAGATGGAGCCTTGCGGGACCCCATATTTAACTATTTGGATATTTAACTATTTAACTATTTACGTTTGGATGGAATATTATTGAGCTCTACAAACTAATGGCGATTTGTCAAGTAAGAGTAAAACCATGAAATGGCTGTGCCTGAGACTCCAACCCAGCATTCTAACCGCTTTAGCAAGATCCTATGATCAATTGATCCTATGATCAAAAAGCTGCACTAAGATCGAGAAGCACTAACAGTGATACATAGCCTTGATCTGAAGCAAGGAGATGATCATTTGTTACTTTGACTAATGCTGTTTCAGTACTGTGATGGGGCCTAAAACCAGATTGGAACTTTTCAAATATGTTATTCCTATGCAGATATAGGCATTGCTGGGCAACAGCTTTTTCTATGATCTTAGATATAAATGATGTGTTCGAAATGGGTCTATAATTAGATAGGACAGTCGGATCAAGATTTGGTTTCTTGATCAGAGGTTTAATAACTGCTAATTTACATGATTTGGGCATGTGACCTATTGTAATGGATGAGTTAACTATAGTTAGAAGAGGTTCAGTTACAGCTGGTAATACTTCTTTTAATAACTTTGAGGGAACTGAGTCTAGTGTGCAGGTAGTACAATTTAAGGAAGAAATTATTTTCTCTAATTCTGATTGTGGGAGTGGATGAAAAGCATCAAGTTATTCTCCCGGTATGTAAATTAAATCAATATCAACCAAACCAGATGACATACCAGTTGTATTGCTAATAAAATGTTTTATATTTTGTCTAATATTCTCAATTTTATTATCAAAGAAATCTATAAATACATTACTAGTGCGGTTTAATGGAATCTGAGGTTCTGCGCCTGCTTGGTTTTTTGTAAGTTTAGAAATAGTATTAAAAAGAAATCTAGGATTGTTTTTATTTTTCTCTATCAGTGAGGTTAAGTATGCTGAGCGTGCTTTAGTGAGTGCCCGTTTGTATTCAATAATGCTTCCAGGCACAGTGGAATACTTCCAACTTAGTAGATCGCCATTTCCGCTCTAATTTACGTGCTATTTGTTTTAAGTTCCTAGTTTGGTCAGTGTACCACGGGGCGAGCTTTTTGGATCTAGCTTTTTTATATTTGAATGGAGCTACTATATCTAGAGCTGATCTGCAGGTATTCTCTAAGCAGTCGGTTAGACTATCTAACTCTTCTGGATCTGATGGCGAGTGGGCTAAAGCAGTTAAGTCAGGGAGGGTTTCAATAAACTGTGTTGCTGTTGATGAAATTATCGAGAGCTTTATACACTGCAGAGGAGACGGGCGGGTATTTATGTTAAGATGAATCTCACATTGGACTAAATAGTGATCAGAGATTGCTACGGTTTGCAGAAGTATATTTATATTATCTACGTCGATACCCAGCGTTAAGATTAGATCTAGGGTATGATTTCGATAATGTGTAGGTCCTACTGTTTTGTTTAATGCCGACAGAGTTCAATACAGAAGTAAAAGCCCTTGTCAGTGGATCCTCCGCATTATCAAAGTGTATGTTAAAGTCTCCTACTATTATTATTTTGTCACTACATACTGCTAAATTTGCTGCAAAATCGGTGAAATCGTTTAAGAAATCTGAGTAAGGCCCTGGTGGTCTGTATACATTAGTTAGGGAAAATGTACTTTTATTTTCAGATGGACTAATTACATTAATAGACTGCATCTCAAATGAGTTTGAGATATCTAAGTACTTCTGATGAATTTCTAAACAATCACGATAGATTATACATATTCCTCCTCCTCTGCCTGACAATCTAGGTCTATGTATATAACTATATCCCACAGGAGTGGCTTTGTTTAGAGTTAAATAATCACCAGATTGAATCCACGTTTCAGTTAGACATAGAATATCAATTTTCTGGTCTGTTATAAGTTCATTCATAAAAACTGCTTTCGAGTTGAGCGATCGAATATTGATTAATCCAATTTTTAGATCGGTCATATAGGTTGTAATAATTTGATGTGAAGTCTGAATATTAGTTAAAAACATAGGACGAACTATTTTCTTATGATTTAGTTTAACCCGGGGCACAGACACAGTCTCAATCCTATGGGATCTTGGTGACGCCTCTAAGCAGCTCGCAGACAGGTTTAACCCGTTAGTCTGTGGCCTGGTCGCGACTCTGGTTAGTCAGCAGCTCCTAGTACTACACTGCCCACTAACTAACAGACTACGGGCTATGCTGCAGGATAACAGGGCAGCGCCATCCCGGGTGGGGTGGACACCGTCCCTGCCCAAAAGACCAGGCTTGCCCTCGAACTCTTTCCAATTATTAATAAAGCCCACTTGATTTTCGGAGCACCACTTGGACATCCAGCGGTTTAGCGACGTGAGCCTGCTGTACTGCTCATCACCGCGCCGCATTGGGATGGGGCCAGAGCAGATTACGGCATCGGACATCGTCTGGGCTAATTTAATCACCTCTTTAACATTAGCCTTAGTCACATCTGACTGCCGCAGACGTATATCGTTGGCCCCTACATGTATAACTATCCTAGAGAATATCATATGGGCTAACAGTCTAAGGTTGCCACTAATGTCCGGCGCTCTGGCTCCCGGTAAACAGCTGACTGTAACCGCTGGTGCCCCTACAGGAATAGCGATTTTCACGTGTCGGACTATAGAGTCTACTATCACCAGAGTCTCCTCAGCGGGTGTAAAACTGAGCGGGGCAAACCTGTTGGACACGTGAACCGGGGAGTGGTGCTCTGGTGGGCTAACGCTGGCATTAGCAGTAGCTGCAGCCCTCGCTCTCCGACTACGCCACCGAGACGTCACCCATTCGCCCCGCTGTGAGGGCTCTATCGCCGGAGTCGCGGAGGCGCTAGTTCTCCCTGGCGCGTCCACACCTACTACTGACCCTGTCTCTCTATCCCTCAATAATGAGTGGACGCGGCGCTCTAAACTTTCCACTTTCGCCACGAGAGAATTAACTAGTTTGCACCGCTCACAAATACTATTACTATTACTGTCGGTGGCGAAAGGGTCTAGACTAAACATGCCACACTCTGAGCAGGGAAACAAACCAACACCAGCCATGAATAAATCAAAACACTTACCGTGTCTAGCCGATATATAAACTTACGCTAGCTGATTTGTGAGGGCAGAAAGTTGGTCAACGGCCGGAATAAAACCTGTAAAATGTATCTAGGAAGGCAAAAGGTAAAGATTAGCACGTAAATAGATTATTATACTTTAGAAAACAATTTCAAAATTCGCTCCGCAACAGCGTCGGCAGGAAGCAGCGTCCAATGCGGTTTAGGTGTATGTGGATGTCCAGACCGGCTGTTCTCTGTGGTGGGGGTGGTGGGGATCTGGGCTTGGATGCGGTGACGAAGAGAGCTGCCCGCCCGGTCTCCCCGGGTCGACCACTCCCTGCCTCGAGCCGGTGGGGCAGTGAAGCTCGTTGCTCAATGAACCAGCTAGTAAGCTGGCTCTCCTCTTCCAGAGGACCATTTCCTCTGGACCTACACATTACCACCATGTGTCTTTGTCCTATCTTTTTATACAGGTAGGTGAATGAGTACATGTTGGGGGAGAATATATGGGTATGTGTGTATATATTGGGGTGTGGGCACATTTGGGGGTAGGCCCATGTGCGCAAGAGTGTATATGGGTGTGGTCGGATGTGTGGAAGAAGTCATGTTGGGATGAATATGCATGTGCGTGTAGGTGTATATGTGTGAGGGTCTACATGTGAAGGTGAGTTTGGGGGCGCATGTGTGTATGTGTATGGGGATGGGTGTGTGCATGGTAGGGGGGTATATAAGGGGTTGTGTTGGTGTATAGGGGCAAATGCATATATGAGTTTGAGTGTATGAGTGAGGACGGTGGTTCTGGGTCGGGGGCTGGTCGGGCAAAGGTCCACTCCCGGCTGCTCCCCTGTGGTTACTGCTCCGCTCCGGAGGGGGGCGCCTTGGGGTTCCGGGGGCCCGGCCTGGTGCTCCGGCGTGGGGGCGGTTGTGATCCGGGGCGGCTCTGGGCTCCTCGGTGGGAGGGGGGCCCTGCCGGGTGGTGGGTGGTTCTCCGGGGTGCGTGGCGCTGGGGCTTTGCTTCCGGCCCATGGCGGGGGGGGGCATCATTGGGGGGGGGGGGGGGGGGGGGGGCGGGCTCTGTTTCCTCTGGTTCCCCTGGACCTGCACTCCTTGGCTGTGGGGGGAGCTGTCCGGGGTTCTCACTCTCCTGCCTGTGGGGGTGGGCATGCGTGGATCACAGGGAAGTGCTGCCCTGGGACTCCACAGCTCCTGGGGGGGGCCGTGGGCGGGTGGAATTCCCGGGCCTTTCTCTGCCTGCCTCTGGCTTCTGGGGGAATGTTGTCGCAGCTTTCTACCCTTGCTGGTAAGTACATTCTGTACATTTATCCTATGGTGCGCTACTAGGTTACACATAAACACACACTCACACATACACATACAGTTGTGATCAAATTTATTCAACCCCCAATGCTGCGAAGGGTTTTATGGAATTCAGTGCACATTTGTAATTGTGTTCATAATGAAATCTTACAAGGACTTGTTAAAGAACTAAATGCAACTAAGATAGCATCAATTTTTTTTGTCATAAAGTATTAAATGGCCTTTTTGTGATTTCTTCATTGACACAATTATTCAACCCCTTTACGACTACCACTCCTAAGAACAGAGGTTCATTCCAGTGTTTTCCATCAGGTATTGAAAACATCTGTGGATGTCAACGAGCAGCAATCAAGCATGATAAGCACCAATTAGGCAGATTTAAAAGGACTGTGATACTCAGCTCCTTCTAGACATCTACTGGTGTGTTTCCAAGCATGGTGAAGGCAAGAGAATGGTCCCAGAAGACAAGAGAAGAGGTTATTGCTCTTCACAAGAATGGCAATGGATATAAAAAGATTGCGAAGTTGTTAAATATTCCAAGAGACACTATCGGAAGTATCATTCGCAAGTTCAAGTTAAAGGGCACAGTGGAAACGTTACCTGGTCGTGGCAGAAAGAAGATCCTGACCGCGACTGCTGTGCGCTACCTGAAGCGTAATGTGGAGAAAAATCCCCGCGTGACTGCTAAGGAACTGAAAAAAGACCTGTCGGATGTGGGCACTGAAGTTTCAGCTCAGACAATAAGGCGCGCACTGCATAACAAAGACCTCCATGCCAGAACGCCCAGACGCACCCCCTTGCTGACTCCAAAGAACAAGAAAAGTCGACTGCAGTATGCCAAAAGTCATGTGGACAAGCCACAAAGGTTTTGGAACAGTGTACTGTGGTCAGATGAAACTAAATTAGAACTGTTTGGGCCAGCGCTATGTTTGGAGAAGGAAGAACCAGGCTTATGAACAAAAGAACACCTTGCCTACTGTGAAGCATGGCGGGGGGTCAATTATGCTTTGGGGCTGTTTTGCTTCTAATGGTACAGGAAAGCTTCAACGTGTGCAGGGTACCATGAATTCCCTTCAGTACCAGGAGATCTTGGAGGAAAATGTGATGGAGTCAGTCACAAACCTGCGGCTTGGGAGACGTTGGACCTTCCAACAGGACAATGATCCGAAGCACACATCCAAGTCCACTAGAGCATGGTTAAACATGAAAGGCTGGAACATTCTAGAGTGGCCATCGCAATCACCAGACTTAAATCCAATTGAGAACCTCTGGTGGGACCTAAAGAAGGCAGTTGCAGTGCGCAAGCCTAAGAATGTGACTGAACTGGAGGCTTTTGCCCATGAAGAATGGGCTAAGATACCCATAGGTCGCTGCAAGACACTTGTGTCAAGCTATGCTTCACGCTTGAAAGCTGTCATAACTGGAAAAGGATGTTGTACTAAGTACTAAAAAATAATGTCACTAGGGGGTTGAATAAAACTGATAATGATGTGAGCACAGTAAAGACATTTGTGGTTATTCCATCATAAATATTATGTTATGTTTGTCTAATTTATAAGTGCCTCTTTGATATAATTGTAAATAAGATGACTGAAATGATCAAAATCAATGTCAAACTGGCCAAAACACTTTATTTCAGTGGGGGTTGAATAAATTTGATCACAACTGTACATTACGTCATTTGTGCTAAATGTCTTTGGTACACTTTCTGCTTTACTTTGCTGTGGTCATTCGAGCTGGTTGGGTTTATATATATATATATATATAAAAATAATTTTTTTTTCCCTGCCCTTCTGTCTTTTCCCTTTTTATTCTTTCTCTCCCCCTCTTTTCTTGGTCTACCTAGCCCCAATAATTATCACTTTGCATATTGTTATAATTGTTATAATTGTCATTTGAACTTTACATAAAAACAAAGTTGTCCTCCAAAGATGGGGGGGTGGAGGTGGGCCATTTAATTAAAAAAAAAAAAAAAAACATACTATCACTATTACTGTCGGTGGCGAAAAGGTCTAGGCCAAACATGCCACACTCCGAACAGGGAAACAAACCCACACCAGCCATGAATGAATCAAAACACTTACCGCGTCTAGCTGATATATAAACTTACGCTAGCTGATTTGTGAAGGCAGAAAGTTGGTCAGCGTCCAGAATAAAACCTGTAAAATTTATCTAGGAAGGCAAAAGGTAAAAGATTAGCACGTAAATAGATTATTATACTTTAGAAAACAATTTCAAAATTCGCTCCGCAACAGCGTCGGCAGGAAGCAGCTTCCCCGTGATATCGTTTTATAGAAGTAACGTGACTTCACACGAATGGATAACCCATCGATTCTAGCAAATATGAGGGAAGATGGCACCTGTGTGTTGGGCTGACTGTCTGCTCCTACTTCTATCTTCAATTTTCTCTTCTTTATGTATGTATGCGTGTGTTTTGTCTGTTTATCAAGCATGTAGAATCAACTGCACTGATTTACGATCGCCAAATTTTATTGAGCATACGATCAACTGTTACGAAATTATGTAGTCGAAATGCTGGAGAACATGATTCTCGTCATGCTACACTTCCGTTGCCTGTCCTGCTGCATTCCTCAGAAAAATACTGGATCAAATAACACAGGAGGAGAAGAGAGAACCTATTACTATGGTAAAGGTGGCTCTGATCAATGCAAGATCTGTCTCCAATAAGACCAAATGACTTTTTTACATCCTGTGGACTCATCTTAATTTTAACAGAAACATGGCTTACTATTGAACTTGTTCCATTTTCCGAAATATGTCCCATGAATTGTGGCTTTCTTAGCTCACCTAGGATTTCAGGTCGAGGTGGAGGTGTAGCAACAATTTATAAAAATGTTTATAAAAGCTGCCGTGTTCCAATTGAAAAGCCCCCTAGTTTTGAGGTACAAATTGTAAAAATTGGTTTCACAGACCCTTTAATATGTGTCCTCATATACAGACCACCAAAAACAAACCAACTTTTTATTAGTGAATTTTCTGATTTTTATCTTTTATCATGATGACTTCAGACAATCAATCAATCAATCAATCAAATTTTATTTATATAGCGCTTTTTACAACAGTTGTTGTCACAAAGCAGCTTTACAAGTGCCGAGTCCTAGCCCCCAGTGAGCAAGCCAAAGGCGACAGTGGCAAGGAAAAACTCCCTAGTTTTTTGCATGAGGAAGAAACCTTGAGAGGAACCAAGACTCAGGGGGGGAACCCATCCTCCTCTGGCCGACACCGGTCACCATGACAACAACAACAATATAGACAGAATGTAGACAGAATGTAAAAGATGCAATAATGTCCATTTAGACCGAAAAATATGTAATAATGTCCATCATGGTGTAGGCATCCGGTTAGGCAGGAGGTGGCCGGCCAGGATGGATCGCTTGTCTCTCCTCATCTCATTATTCCTCAAGCAGGCGGGCAGCCATGTGGAGAAATGAAACAGGGAAAATTAGCTCTGTATGAGGACATATACGGGACAGGTAAAATTATAAACATTTCTGGAGTGTGGCAGCAACTCCGGCACTAAGTTAAATTATTACAGCCTAGCTAAAAAAAAGGCAGAACCAGAAGGTAACATAGGCTTGGGGGCATTCTGAGACAATGGCATCCGTCCACTGCACTGTCAACAAACTTGAGTGACCACGAGCAGTGACAGGATGACAGCACCAGCACCCCAGTCTACCATAAAACCCTTCGTCTATGAACCCCTGGATCTGTACCTTTATCTAAGGGGGATATTAATTATCAAACGCTAGACTAAATAAGTGGGTTTTCAACCTAGATTTAAAGATTGTGACTGTGTCAGAGTCCCGGACACATTTAGGAAGATTATTCCAAAGCTGGGGGGCCTTATAAGAAAAGGCTCTTCCCCCTGCTGTTACCTTGTTAATTTGTGGAACTAATAACAGACCAGCACCCTGTGATCTTAGTTGACGTGGGGGTTCATAGTAGGAAATAAGTTCCTGGAGGTATTCAGGAGCAAGCCCGTGTAGTGCTTTATATGCTAATAATAGAATTTTAAAATCAATACGAAATTTAACTGGGAGCCAATGCAGGGCTGATAGGACTGGTCTAATATGCTGAAATTTTCTAGTTCTGGTCAGAACTCTAGCTGCGGCATTTTGAACTACTTGAAGTTTATTTAGATTCTTATTTGAACATCCTGACAGTAGTGAATTGCAGTAGTCTAGTCTAGAGCTAACAAAGGCGTGCACCAATTTTTCTGCATCATCCTGTGATAATGCATTTCTTAATTTGGCAATGTTGCGGAGATGTAGAAAAGCTATCCTAGTAGTATTATCTATATATTTATCAAATGATAGGTCGGAGTCGAGTATGACGCCTAGGTTTTTGGCTACTGTGCCAGGTGTAATGGGATAGTCTGCAAGATTAAGCATTAAATTAGGAATTTTCTGTCTTGCGGCCTTAGGGCCCACAAGGAGAACTTCTGTTTTGTCCTCATTTAATTGTAGGAAGTTTAGAGACATCCAGCATTTAATATCTCTTACACAGGCCTCAATTTTTCCTAAACTGAGTTTGTCATCGGGTTTGGCTGATATGTAAAGTTGAGTGTCATCCGCATAGCAGTGAAAATTGACACCATGTTTGTTTATAACTGTGCCCAATGGTAGCATATATAATGTAAATAATAATGGTCCTAAGATGGAGCCTTGCGGGACCCCATATTTAACCATTGTACGTTTGGATGAAATATTATTGAGCTCTACAAACTGATAGCGATTTGTTAAGTAAGACTGAAACCATGAAAGGGCTGTGCCTGAGACTCCAACCCAGCGTTCTAACCTTTCTAGCAAGATCCTATGATCAATTGTGTCGAAAGCTGCACTAAGATCAAGAAGCACTAACAGTGATACATAGCCTTGATCTGATGCAAGGAGGAGATCATTTGTTACTTTAACTAATGCTGTTTCAGTACTGTGATGGGGCCTAAAACCAGATTGGAACTTTTCAAATGTGTTATTCCTATACAGATATAGGCATAATTGCTGGGCAACAGCTTTTTCTATGATCTTAGATATAAATGATGTGTTTGAAATGGGTCTATAATTAGACAGCACAGTCGGATCAAGATTTGGTTTCTTGATCAGAGGTTTGATAATTGCTAATTTACATGATTTGGGCATGTGACCTATTGTAATGGATGAGTTAACTATAGTTAGAAGAGGTTCAGTTACAGCTGGTAATACCTCTTTTAATAACTTTGAGGGAACTGAGTCTAATGTGCAGGTAGTACAATTTAAGGAAGAAATTATTTTCTCTAATTCTGATTTTGGGAGTGGATGAAAAGCATCAAGTTTTTCTCCCGGTATGTAATTTAAAACAATATCAACCAAACCAGATGACATACCAGTTGTATTGCTAATAAAGGGTTTTATATTTTGTCTAATATTCTCTATTTTATTATCAAAGAAATCTATAAATACATTACTAGTGAGGTTTACTGGAATCTGAGGTTCTGTGCCTGCTTGATTTTTTGTAAGTTTAGAAATAGTATTAAAAAGAAATCTAGGATTGTTTTTATTTTTCTCTATCAGTGAGGCTAAGTATGCTGAGCGTGCTTTAGTGAGTGCCCGTTTGTAGTCAATAATGCTATCCTTCCAGGCACAGTGGAATACTTCCAATTTAGTAGATCGCCATTTCCGCTCTAATTTACGTGCTATTTGTTTTAAGTTTCTAGTTTGGTCGGTGTACCATGGGGCGAGCTTTTTGGATCTAGCTTTTTTATATTTTAGTGGAGCTACTATATCTAGAGCTGATCTGCAGGTATTCTCTAAGTAGTCGGTTAGGCTATCTAACTCTCCTGGATCGGATGGCGAGTGGGCTAGAGCAGTTAAATCAGGGAGGGTTTCAATAAACTGTGTTGCTGTTGATGAATTTATTGAGCGCTTTATACACTGCCGAGGAGATGGGCGGGTATTTATGTTAAGGTGAAAATCAAATTTTACTAAATAATGATCGGAGATTGCTACGGTTTGCGGGAGTATGTTTATATTATCTACGTCGATACCCAGTGTTAATATTAGATCTAGGGTATGATTTCGATAATGTGTAGGTCCTACTACGTTTTGTTTAATGCCGACAGAGTTCAATATAGAAGTAAAAGCCCTTGTCAGTGGATCCTCCGCATTATCAAAGTGTATGTTAAAGTCTCCTACCATTATTATTTTGTCACTACATACTGCTAAATTTGCTGCAAAATCGGTGAAATCATTTAAGAAATCTGAGTAAGGCCCTGGTGGTCTGTATACATTAGTTAGGGAGAATGTACTTTTATTTTCAGATGGACTAATTACATTAATAGACTGCATCTCAAATGAGTTTGAGATATCTAAGTATTTCTGATGAATTTCTAAACAATCACGATAGATTATACATATTCCACCTCCTCTGCCTGACAGTCTAGGTCTATGTATATAACTATATCCCACAGGAGTGGCTTCGTTTAGAGTTAAATAATCACCAGATTGAACCCACGTTTCAGTTAGACAAAGAATATCAATTTTCTGGTCTGTTATAAGTTCATTTACAAAAACTGCTTTTGAGTTGAGCGATCGAATATTGATTAATCCAATTTTCAGATCGGTCATATAGGTTGTAATAATTTGATGTGAAGTCTGAATATTAGTTAAAAACTTCGGGCGGACTATTTTCTTATGATTTAGTTTAACCCGGGGCACAGACACAGTCTCAATCCTAAGGGAACTTGGTGACGCCTCTAAGCAGCTCGCAGACAGGTTTAACCCGTTAGTCTGCGGCCTGGTCGCGACCCTGGACAGTCAGCAGCTCCTAGTGCTACTCTGCCGACTAGCTAACAGGCTATGGGCTATGCTGCAAGATAACAGGGCAGCGCCATCCCGGGTGGGGTGGACACCGTCCCTGCCTAAAAGACCAGGCTTGCCCTCGAACTCTTCCCAATTATTAATAAAGCCCACTTGATTTTCTGAACACCACTTGGACATCCAGCGGTTTAGCGACGTGAGCCTGCTGTACTGCTCATCACCGCGCCGCATTGGGATGGGGCCAGAGCAGATTACGGCATCGGACATCGTCTGGGCTAATTTAACCACCTCTTTAACATTAGCCTTAGTCACTTCTGACTGCCGCAGACGTATATCGTTGGCCCCTACATGAATCACTATCCTAGAAAACCTCCTATGAGCTAACAATCTAAGGTTGCCACTAATGTCCGGCGCTCTGGCTCCCGGTAAACAGCTGACTGTAACCGCTGGTGCCCCTACAGCTACAGCTACTTTCACGTGCCGAACTATAGAGTCTCCTATGACCAGAGTCTCCTCAGCGGGTGTAGCACTGAGCGGGGCGAACCTGTTGGACACGTGAACCGGTGAGTGGTGCTCTGGTGGGCTAGCGCTGGCGTTAGCGGTAGCTGCAGCCCTCGCTCTCCGACTACGCCGCCGAGACGTCACCCATTCGCCCCGCTGTGAGGGCTCTATCGCCGGAGTCGCGGAGGCGCTAGTTCTCCCTGGCGCGTCCACACCTACTACAGACCCTGTCCCTGTCTCTCTATCCCTCAATAATGAGTGGACGCGTCGCTCTAAGCTTTCCACTTTCGCCACGAGAGAATTTACTAGTTTGCACCTCTCACAAATACTATGACTATTACTATCAGTGGCGAAAGGGTCTAGACTAAACATGCCACACTCCGAACACGGGAACAAACCAACACCAGCCATGAATAAATCAAAACACTTACCGTGTCTAGCCGATATATAAACTTACGCTAGCTGATTTGTGAAGGCAGAAAGTTGGTCAGCGGCCGGAATAAAACCTGTAAAATGTATCTAGGAATGCAAAAGGTAAAGATTAGCACGTAAATAGATTATTATACTTTAGAAAACAATTTCAAAATTCGCTCCGCAACAGCGTAGGTCAGCAGGAAGCAGCGTCGGCAGGAAGACGCAGAATATTGATCCCAGGTGATTTCAACATTCATGTGTGTTGCCCATTGAAACAAATGGCCAAGGACTTTATCCATCTCCTGGATTCTTTTGGTTTAACACAGTGTAATAAGGGTTCTACACACAGTCATGATCACAGTGGACCACACTATACTTATTGAGCGTCTGAAGTACTGTGTTGGTCTAAGTGGTATGGCTCTTGATTGGTTTATCTCATATATTAAAGATATGACTTTTTCTGTTAACATCGCCGATCAATTTTCCCGCTCTGTAACTATGGCATTCTTAGGAGTAATTCTAAGAAGTTTGATAAATACGGGCCCTGGTGTTCCCCAGGGGTCTGTTTTAGGGCTGGTACTATTCTCTATATATTGTTACCACTAGGGCAAATAATACAGAAATATGACATTTCTTTTCATTGTTATGCTGACAATGTACAGCTGTATCTTCCCTTGAAATTAAATAACCAGGGCCCGTATTTATCAAACTTCTTAGAATTACTCCTAAGAATGCTGCTAAGAATTGACTTATGTCTAAAATAATTCTTAGTTAAAAGCTGAGACTAAAAGTTAGTTATCAAGCCTCTCAGTCTCACTTTAAGCGAAGTGTAGGAGTAATTCTTAAGTGTCAGTCTCAGAGCTGATTTATGATACCTGGCTGTGCTGCAAAGCTGATCCTAGATGACGTCATTTCAAAACCCTGCAAGAACCAATAACTGGATAGGATTTCATGTTCAATAATATTTCCTGAGAAATGTCAAGATAAAATTTTGAAAATGTTGAAATACCTTCACATTTAACTTAATGTTGCAGTCATAATTTTTGTGAAATAACAGTGTATTTACATAGTTAATAAATAATCCTAATAAAGGTAGATATGAAATATTTTTTTTAAGTCCTATGTGACATGCATTGGTATGTATAATTTTCCCTTCTTTCTTTTGTTATTCATATATTTTCTCAGATTTATTTTGGATACTGCATACATTCTAACCAAATCTCATTCAGGCGGAGGACCACCGGGCAAGCATCTTAGTGCATTTTGTGAGGTGGTGCAGCATATCATGGGGGAATATCATGATCTGTGGAATGGATCCTGCATTAATGAAATTCTAAAACAGGGGTAATCAATTGTATTTTTCTGCGGTCCAATTTTGGCAGATAGCTCTGACCTGAGGTCCGGGGCGGCATTGGCGAACGAACGCAAGTTGTTGAGCGGGGGGGGTGGCGGCGAAAATAAAAAAATTTGTCTGCCGGTTTAAAATTTAGTCTCCCGTAAAAATGTAAAAATATTTTTGCCATTTGGGTCCGTATCCAGTTAATCAGGAATGTGATTGGGTCCGGACAGGACGGCGTTCGGGTCCGGATCCGGACCGCCATTTGGTGACCCCTGTTCTAAAACATATCTCAAAGACAAGGTTTTTATCATTTATTTAGATTTGCACACAAACACGGGAACGCTCACTAGTCCATCATCAACACAAAAAGTGTTTGTCACAAAGGCTGCTGCAAGTGGATAGACTGACTTGTATTGTTCTGCCAAGTACTTCAAGCCAAAGTTAGCACACCCTGGGGAAGATGCAGCACCAAAAAGGTGAACAGCCATCTGATATTCTTTGGGCTCACAATCCAGGTCTCCATGTTCCCACCATAGAAACCTCAGATAAGTGCGGTCCTCAGGCCGGACAAGGAATTGGTGAAACATTCTTTCAATATCGCAGATGATCGCTACTGCCTCCTTTCTGAAACGGCAAAGGACTCCCACCAGAGAACTAGTTAGATCAGGGCCTGTCAAAAGAGTGTCATTTAAAGAGATGCCACAAAATTTAGCTGAACAATCAAAGACAACTCTTAACTTGCCAGGTTTCTTAGGATGGTATACACCATGATGAGGTATATACCAAATAATCTCTTCTACCTCCATCTCTGGAACCAGCTCTGTATCACCATTATTGATCACCTCTTCCATAAAGGTTTTGTAATGATCATACAATTGTTGATTAGCTTTCAACTTCCTCTAAGTGATGAAGGCGAACTATAGCCAGCTTCTTATTATTTGGTAGTGAGGGAGGACCTTGGCCTTTAAACGGAAGAGGCATCTCTAAATGGCCATCATCTCTCTGTTGAATGTTTTCACTAAGAAGCTGAATAAAACGCACATCGCCTTGAGACACAAGTTTGCCCTCAGAATTTCTCTCATTAAAGTCAGACTCTAAAACTCTCAGGATGTCTGCAGCAGATGGAACAGCAATTTCCTTCACTCCAACTCTGTGCACAAACCTTTGGCTTCCTTGTCTCTCCAGATGGGGATTCGCTGCTCCTATTATACTCCATCCCAATTCAGTCTTTTGTGCAAATGGCTCATTCTCATGAACAATAATGACCTCAAGAGGTGCCAAAGCTGAAGGATAATCATATCCAATAACCAATCCCACATCACAATCTTGAAGTGGTGGCAACTCATTTGCAAGATGTTTAAGATGAGCCCACTGCAAAGCTGTAGCTCTAGTTGGTATACAAGACTTGTCAACAGGGATAAAGTCACATGTATATGCTTGACACAACAAAACACAATTTTCATTGTAAAAACTTCTAACTTGCAAGGCACGTACACTTTGACTAGCTATGACTATCTACAGCAGTCATTGTACTTAACTTCAACTGCAGAGGTTGAGTACATTTAGCTCTCTAACAAGGTCTTCCAAGACAAAGGTTGAATCGCTCTGTGTGTCAAGAAGAGCATATGTAAGAATTTCCTTTTCAGGTTCATTTACAGATGACAAGAAAACAGGAACAATGCTTGAAGTTGCAGATGCCTCTTGAATCAACGCATGAGAATTGACCTTATGAATGTCCTGGAACATTTGCCCTTCTGTGATCACAGAAACATCATTGTAACCTCTCCAGGGTTTCTCTCTCTCTCTCTCTCTTTATGCAAACAAGTCGGATGGCGATGGCCACACACCCCACATGCATGTTTTGTCCTACAGGCTTTAGTGATATGGCCCTTACGTAAACATCCAAAGCAAAGTAGATTTTGATATATAAACGACCTTTTTTCTCCCATAGACTTGGCTGCAAAGACTGGGCACTTAGCAATACCATGAAACTGATCCTTGCAGATGGTACACGGTTGCCTTGGTCCAAATGCAGATCCACTGTCCGAGATCTTTAACTTATGATCCTTTGTTTGGGCACTTGTGCTAAGAGCCTTTTTATGTGGCCTCTCATCTGATTGTCTAAAACTCTGCAAGAAAGGAAAGGCAATAGGGTTGCAGGCTATGCGTGCTTCCTTCAACACAAACTCTGTGAAGCGTTTAAAGGTTGGATATACTCCCAATGCATCAAGTTCTTCAACGATCCTACTCCATTTACGTATCATCCAATCTGGAAGTTTTTTCAAAAGCTTATGACGCAGTCATTTAAAATAGCAAGTCCTTTAACATGAGGCATGGCTTCCACACAGCCCTTTAAGAAATCTGCAAAATCTCAAGGCAGAAGAATCATTTGAGCTAATCTTAGGCAATTTCATAAGTTTGTCTTGGAAGGCCATTTGCATAACAAATGGGTTTCCATATCTATCTTCTAAAATAGCCCAGGCACCCTCGTATGCATCTTCAGAGCTGCGATAAAAGAACCCTTCTACAGCTTTACGTGCCTCTCCTGCAAGGTAACCTTTCAGAAAGAGCACCTTCTCACCAGCAGGAATAGGTTTTCTGCCAATTAAAGTCAGAAATGACATCTTAAAATCAACGAACTTCAAAGGATCTCCAGTGAACACAATTGGTTTGGGAACAGGGAGACGATTTAAGCTTAGAAAACTTACAATTGCTTCTGCCAAGCCGACTGTCGAACTCTGAGAAGATACTTGTGGTTGTGACTGACTCCCTTGCTTACTGGTCTGCTTGTATTCATAACAGATGGGGTTCTGGTAACAGGAACAGTATCACAGAGCTCTCCACCTGCACTCTCCACATCACCTTCAAATTTATTATATGTTCGAACTCGAGCTGCAGCCACCTTAACAGCCATGTCTGCTTGTATCATTTCCAGCCTTGATTTGCCTCTGCATCTGCTCGCTTACTAGAAGCTGAATTGGCCACGGACACATATTCTAACACTTCCGGTACTTCTGAGAAGACACTTTCAGTGTTTGTTCCACCGAAAACAGATTTATATTCTTCTCTATTTAAAATCATCCATACTCTTTCCTTTTCCAGTTCAGCTTTAAAGGGCTTGTGAACAAGGGTCGCTTCTATTTGTTTACTCACTAAATCACATATTTCTGTAGTTAGTGTATTACAAGCATCCAACTTTGAAACAACATCTGGAGTATTAACAGAATTGCATTGGAGTGGTTCATAACTCTGATTGACGTGGTCATATCCACTTAGAATGCACCGATTTATTTTATCCAGATCCTCATTTGAACAAAATTTTTTAAAGTCAAAGTCAAATTTATTTATATAGCGCTTTTCACAACACATGTCACAGAGCAGCTTTACAGGATTTACATGGTTAACAATACTATGGGTCCTTATCCTTAATGAGCAAGCCAAAGGCGACAGTGGCGAGGAAAAACTCCCTATAGGGTGGGGATTAGGAAGAAACCTCGGGAGGACCAAGACTCAAAAGGGAACCCATCCTCCATTGGGCGGCCCGTTAGCACAAGTCCGTGGTCGCAGGGTGGTTTCAAAGTTTCAAAGTACCAATTTGTGCTAGTAAATAACGAATGCTCTGAGCATTCTAAAGTAAAGTATGGTGTCCCACAAGGATCTGTACTGGGCCCCATATTATTCTCATTATATATGCTACCACTGGGCACTATCATTCGTAGGCATGGTATTAGCTTCCATTGCTACGCAGATGATACTCAGTTGTATATATCTTTTAATCCAGATGATACCACCACAACTCTCAAGATTGAGAACTGCGTCCAGGATATTAAAAACTGGATGGCGTCTAATTTTCTTAAACTAAATTCTGACAAGACTGAGGTACTGATTCTTGGGCCTAAAGCTGTTAGAAGCAATGGGGCTGATATTCCCCTTACCCTAGATGGTTTTTCAGTAACACCAAAATCTACTGCAAAAAGTTTAGGTGTCACTATTGATTCTGATCTTTCATTTGACGGACATGTATGCAATGTCACTAAGGCTGCCTTTTTCCATTTACGTAATATCGCCAAGCTGAGACACTTACTTTCGTTAGCTGATGCAGAGAAGCTAGTTCATGCTTTTGTCTTGTCGAGATTGGACTACTGTAATAGTCTTCTAATTGGATGCTCTAAACAGTCCATAAAGAAGCTACAACTTGTACAAAATGCTGCAGCTAGAGTCCTAACTAAGGCTAGGAAATTCGATCATATTAGTCCCACTCTCGCCGCACTACACTGGCTATTCCATAATTGAGGGGCTTTAAAGGAGAAAGCTCTGCCTCCAGCTGTAGTCTTACAAATTTTTGGAACTAGGAGAAATCCAGCATTTTGGGAGCGCAAAGGGCGAGATGGGTTGTAGTCATTTAACGCCTTATAGGTTAACAGAAGAACTTTAAATTCAATGCGATATTTAATCGGAAGCCAGTGTAATGCGGAGAGAGTGGGACAAATATGATCGAATTTTCTAGCCTTAGTTAGGACTCTAGCTGCGGCATTTTGTACAAGTTGTAGCTTCTTTATGGACTGTTTAGAGCAGGGGTACTCAACTAAATTTGTCCGCGGCCCAATTTTGGCAGATACCTGCCACCTACCTGTGACCTGAGGTCCGGTGCGGCGGGGGGTGGCGAACGTAAGTTGTTGAGCCGGGGGGGGGGTTTTGGCGAACGTAAGTTGTTGAGCGGGGGGGACGAGCGTTAAGTTGTTGGGGGGGGGGGGGGGGGGGTAGCGAATGGGGGTGGCAAACGTAACACTCGTGACAGAGTATTTTTTCAATAGCCCTGAAATAAATGCTCCAGTTTTTTTGTCCGTATCCAGTTAATCAGGAATGAGATTCAGTCCGGACAGGACTGCGTTCGGGTCCAGATCCGGACCGCGGTCCACCAGTTGAGTACCCCTGGTTTAGAGCATCCAATTAGAAGACTATTACAGTTGCCCAATCTCAACGAGACAAAAGCATGGACCAGCTTCTCTGCATCAGCTAATGAAAGTAAGTGTCTCAGCTTGGCGATATTACGTAAATGGAAAAAGGCAGCCTTAGTGACATTGCATACATGTCCATCAAATGAAAGATCAGAATCAATAGTGACACCTAAACTTTTTGCAGTAGATTTTGGTGTTACTGAAAAACCATCTAGGGTAAAGCTGGGCGTACACTGTGCGATTTTTGGCCCATTTTCAGCTGATTTTTCACTCATGCGACTATTTTTGCGATCGGGCCGAGTTTTGGCTCAATCGTGTGTCGTGCATCGTGTAGTTTACACAGGTAAACGAGGAGCGATTCACACCTCACGACCAACTCCCGATCAGAAATCGCAGCGTCGCAAGAACATCAAACATGTTTCCCATCCCAATGCGGCGCGGTGATGAGCAATACAGCAGGCTCACGTCGCTAAACCGCTGGATGTCCAAGTGGTGCTCCGAAAATCAAGTGGGCTTTATTAACAATTGGAAAGAGTTCGAGGGCAAGCCTGGTCTTTTAGGCAGGGACGGTGTCCACCCCACCCAGGATGGCGCTGCCCTGTTATCTTGCAGCATAGCCCGTAGTCTGTTAGTTAGTGGGCAGTGTAGTACTAGGAGCTGCTGACTAACCAGAGTCGCGACCAGGCCGCAGACTAACGGGCTAAACCTGTCTGCGAGCTGCTTAGAGACGTCACCAAGATCCCATAGGATTGAGACTGTGTCTGTGCCCCGGGTTAAATTAAATCATAAGAAAATAGTCCGTCCTAAGTTTTTAACTAATATTCAAACTTCACATCCAATTATTACCTATATGACAGATCTGAAAATTGGATTAATTAATATTCGATCACTCAACTCTAAAGCAGTTTTTATGAATGAACTTATAACTGACCAGAAAATTGATATTCTATGTCTAACTGAAACGTGGATTCAATCTGGTGACTATTTATCCCTAAACGAAGCCACTCCTGTGGGATATAGTTATATACATAGACCTAGATTGTCAGGCAGAGGAGGAGGAATATGTATAATATATCGTGATTGTTTAGAAATTCATCAGAAATACTTGGATATCTTTAATTCATTTGAGATGCTGTCTATTAATGTAATTAGTCCATCTGAAAATAAAAGTACATTTTCCCTAACTAATGTATACAGACCACCAGGGCCTTACTCAGATTTCTTAAACGATTTCACCGATTTTGCAGCAAATTTAGCAGTATGTAGTGACAAAATAATAATAGTAGGAGACTTTAACATACACTTTGATAATGCGGAGGATCCACTGACAAGGGCTTTTACTTCTGTATTGAACTCTGTCGGCATTAAACAAAACAGTAGGACCTACACATTATCGAAATCATACCCTAGATTTAATCTTAACGCTGGGTATCGACGTAGATAATATAAATATACTTCCGCAAACCGTAGCAATCTCTGATCACTATTTAGTCCAATGTGAGATTCATCTTAACATAAATACCCACCCGTCTCCTCGGCAGTGTATAAAGCGCTCGATAAATTCATTAACAGCAACACAGTTTATTGAAGCCCTCCCTGATTTAACTGCTCTAGCCCACTCGCCATCCTATCCAGGAGAGTTAGATAGAGAATACCTGCAGATCAGCTCTAGATATAGTAGCTCCACTCAAATATAAAAAGACTAGATCTAAAAAACTCGCTCCGTGGTACACTGACCAAACTAGAAACTTAAAACAAATAGCACGTAAATTAGAGCGTAAATGGCGATCTACTAAGTTGGAAGTATTCTACTGTGCCTGGAAGGATAGCATCATTGACTACAAACGGGCACTCGCTAAAGCACGCTCAGCATACCTAGCCTCACTGATAGAGAAAAATAAAAACAATCCTAGATTTCTTTTTAATACTATTTCCAAACTTACAAAAAATCAAGCAGGCGCAGAACCTCAGATTCCAGTAAACCTCACTAGTAGTGTATTTATAGATTTTTTTTGATAATAAAATAGAGAATATTAGACAAAATATAAAACCTTTTATTAGCAATACAACTGGTATGTCAACCAAAACAGATGACATCGATTTAAATCGCATACTGGGAGAAAGTATGTGAGCTACGTACATTTAAATCAACGGTGGTTTAAATTCATGTTCACTCAGTCTGTATTATCTATCTTCTTGCATGGCTCTACCCAAGACGATTGGATACAGGCACCTGCAGGCACCTGGGGGATGGTCTGGCTGCCGGTGGATGTGCTGATACCGGGGTTCACCTGGGGAGTAACACTGCAGTCGGAGCCTACAATACCAGCATCACTGCTCCGACACGGAATGAAAGCCTGGCATTCATCAACAGACATTTACAGTGACAATATCAAAACCCAGAACTTTCAATTCTACCTTTTACCTAGTCTGATTGTGTGAATTATGTGTGACTTGTGTATTTGTGTGTTAACGGGCCGCCCAATGGAGGATGGGTTCCCTTTTGAGTCTTGGTTCTCCCGAGGTTTCTTCCTATTCCTCACCATCATAGGGAGTTTTTCCTCGCCACTGTCGCCTTTGGCTTGCTCATTAGGGTTCTGGACCCATAGTATTGTTAACCTTGTAAACCCTTTAAAGCTGCTTTGCGACAACTTGAGTTGTTAAAAGCGCTATAGAAATAAACTTTGATTGATTGATTGAGAAAAACTTGATGCTTTTCATCCACTCCCACAATCAGAATTAGAGAAAATAATTTCTTCCTTAAATTGTGCTACCTGCACACTAGACTCGGTTCCATCAAAGTTATTAAAAGAGGTATTACCAGCGGTAACTGAACCTCTTCTAACTATAGTTAACTCATCCATTACAATAGGTCACATGCCCAAATCATGTAAATTAGCAGTTATTAAACCTCTGATTAAGAAACCAAATCTTGATCCTACTGTACTATCTAATTATAGACCCATTTCAAACACATCATTTATATCTAAGATCATAGAAAAAGCTGTTGCCCAGCAATTATGCCTATATCTGCATAGGCATCACATATTTGAAAAGTTCCAATCTGGTTTTAGGCCCCATCACAGTACTGAAACAGCATTAGTTAAAGTAACAAATGACCTCCTCCTTGCTTCAGATCAAGGTTATGTATCGCTGTTAGTGCTTCTTGATCTTAGTGCAGCTTTCGACACAATTGATCATAGGATCTTGCTAGAAAGGTTAGAACGCTGGGTTGGAGTCTCTGGCACAGCCCTTTCATGGTTTCATTCTTACTTAACAAATCGCTATCAGTTTGTAGAGCTCAATAATATTCCATCCAAACGTACAAAAGTTAAATATGGGGTCCCGCAAGGCTCCATTCTAGGACCACTATTATTTACATTATATATGCTACCATTGGGCACAGTTATAAACAAACATGGTGTCAATTTTCACTGCTATGCAGATGACACTCAACTTTACATATCAGCCAAACCTGATGACAAACTCAGTTTAAGAAAAATTGAGGCCTGTGTAAGAGATATTAAATGCTGGATGTCTCTAAACTTCCTCCAACTTAATGAAGACAAAACAGAAGTTCTCCTTCTGGGCCCTAAGGCCTCAAAACAGAAAATTCCAGATCTAATGCTTAATCTCGCAGGCTACCCCATTACACCTGGCACAGTAGCCAAAAACCTAGGCATCATACTCGACTCTGACCTATCATTTGATAAATACATAGATAATACTACTAGGATAGCTTTTCTACATCTCCGTAACATTGCTAAATTAAGAAATGCATTATCACAGGATGATGCGGAAAAATTGGTGCACGCCTTTGTTAGCTCTAGATTAGACTATCAATCAATCAAAGTTTATTTGTATAGCGCTTTTAACAACTCAAGTTGTCGCAAAGCAGCTTTACAGGGTTTACAAGGTTAACAATACTATGGGTCCAGAACCCTAATGAGCAAGCCAAAGGCGACAGTGGCGAGGAAAAACTCCCTATGATGGTGGGGAATAGGAAGAAACCTCGGGAGAACCAAGACTCAAAAGGGAACCCATCCTCCATTGGGCGGCCCGTTAACACACAAATACACAAGTCACACATAATTCACACAATCAGACTAGGTAAAAGGTAGAATTGAAAGTTCTGGGTTTTGATATTGTCACTGTAAATGTCTGATGATGAATGCCAGGCTTTCATTCCGTGTCGGAGCAGTGATGCTGGTATTGTAGGCTCCGACTGCAGTGTTACTCCCCAGGTGAACCCCGGCATCAGCACATCCACCGGCAGCCAGACCATCCCCCAGGTGCCTGCAGGTGCCTGTATCCAATCGTCTTGGGTAGAGCCATGCAAGAAGATAGATAATACAGACTGAGTGGACATGAATTTAAACCACCGTTGATTTAAATGTACGTAGCTCACGTGCCAGTGATCAGCATGTGGCTCCGGCAGACTAATCTATAGCAGCATAACTAAAGGGAGGGGTTCAGAGGTGACTACAGGCATGAGGGCTCACTGAGACATTGCTTTCCAGTCAAGTCATAGTCACAAATAGAGTGATGCCAAGACACAGCTGGATGACAGCATCAACATCTCAGATCACCAGAAATCTCAATGTCTGGGGGCCCCCAAGCCCCTACACCTTACAAGGGGAATATTAGCTGAAGGCTTGACTAAACAGGTGAGTCTTAAGTCTAGATTTAAAGATTGGAACTGTGTCAGAATCTCGGATTGGAGCTGGAAGGCTATTCCATAATTGAGGGGCTTTAAAAGAGAAAGCTCTGCCTCCGGCTGTAGTTTTACTAATTTTTGGAACTAGGAGAAATCCAGCATTTTGGGAGTGCAAAGGGTGAGATGGGTTGTAGTAATCAATGAGTTCACTCAGATATTGTGGGGCAAGACCATTTAACGCCTTATAGGTTAACAGGAGAACTTTAAATTCAATGCGATATTTAATCGGCAGCCAGTGTAGTGCGGCGAGAGTGGGACTAATATGATCAAATTTCCTAGCCTTGGTTAGGACTCTAGCTGCGGCATTTTGTACAAGTTGTAGCTTCTTTATGGACTGTTTAGAGTATCCAATTAGAAGACTATTACAGTAGTCCAATCTCGACAAGACAAAAGCATGAACTTGCTTCTCTGCATCAGTCAATAGTGACACCTAAACTTTTTGCAGTAGATTTTGGTGTTACTGAAAAACCATCTAGGGTAAGGGGAATATCAGCCCAATAGCTTCTAACAGCTTTAGGCCCAAGAATCAGTACCTCAGTCTTGTCAGAATTAGTTTAAGAAAATTAGACACCATCCAGTTTTTAATATCCTGGACGAAGTTCTCAATCTTGAGAGTTGTGGTGGTATCATCTGGATTAGAAGATATATACAACTGAGTATCATCTGCGTAGCAATGGAAGCTAATACCATGCCTATGATAGTGCCCAGTGGTAGCATATATAATGAGAATAATAGGGGGCCCAGTACAGATCCTTGTGGGACACCATACTTTACTTTAGAATGCTCAGAGCATTCGTTATTTACTAGCACAAATTGGTAACGATCTGTCAGGTAGGACCTGAACCAGGAGAGTGCTTGACCTCTTATGCCAATGAGTGTCTCCAGTCTATTAAGTAGAATATTATGATCAATGGTGTCAAAAGCAGCACTGAGGTCTAGCAGTATGAGAAACGAAATGTGTCCTTTATCAGAGGATATTAAGAGATCATTCAGTACTTTAGTTAGTGCTGTTTCAGTGCTGTGATGAGCTCTAAATCCAGACTGAAATAACTCTAAGACATGTTCTGTCTGTAAGAAGGAAGAGAGTTGTGAAGAAACTACTTTCTCTAAAATTTTGGATATGAATGACAGATTAGAAATTGGCCTATAGTTGGACAGTTCTTGGGGGTTAAGACCAGGTTTTTTAATTAGCGGCTTGATGACTGCAAGTTTAAATGAACTGGGAACGTAGCCCAGGCTCAGAGAATAATTTATTATAGTAAGAAACGGTTCTACATTGCTGTGCAGTAATTCTTTAAGTAGATGGGTTGGTACAGCATCTAGTATGCATATGGAGGGTTTAGCAGATTTCACCAAATCAAATCAAATCAAATCAAAGTTTATTTGTATAGCGCTTTTAACAACTCAAGTTGTCGCAAAGCAGCTTTACAGGGTTTACAAGGTTAACAATACTATGGGTCCAGAACCCTAATGAGCAAGCCAAAGGCGACAGTGGCGAGGAAAAACTCCCTATGATGGTGGGGAATAGGAAGAAACCTCGGGAGAACCAAGACTCAAAAGGGAACCCATCCTCCATTGGGCGGCCCGTTAACACACAAATACACAAGTCACACATAATTCACACAATCAGACTAGGTAAAAGGTAGAATTGAAAGTTCTGGGTTTTGATATTGTCACTGTAAATGTCTGTTGATGAATGCCAGGCTTTCATTCCGTGTCGGAGCAGTGATGCTGGTATTGTAGGCTCCGACTGCAGTGTTACTCCCCAGGTGAACCCCGGTATCAGCACATCCACCGGCAGCCAGACCATCCCCCAGGTGCCTGCAGGTGCCTGTATCCAATCGTCTTGGGTAGAGCCATGCAAGAAGATAGATAATACAGACTGAGTGGACATGAATTTAAACCACCGTTGATTTAAATGTACGTAGCTCACGTGCCAGTGATCAGCATGTGGCTCCGGCAGACTAATCTATAGCAGCATAACTAAAGGGAGAGGTTCAGAGGTGACCACAGGCATGAGGGCTCACTGAGACATTGCTTTCCAGTCAAGTCATAGTCACAAATAGAGTAATGCCAAGACACAGCTGGATGACAGCATCAACATCTCAGATCACCAGAAATCTCAACGTCTGGGGGCCCCCAAGCCCCTACACCTTACAAGGGGAATTTTAGCTGAAGGCTTGACTAAACAGGTGAGTCTTAAGTCTAGATTTAAAGATTGGAACTGTGTCAGAGTCTCGGATTGGAGCTGGAAGGCTATTCCATAATTGAGGGGCTTTAAAAGAGAAAGCTCTGCCTCCGGCTGTAGTTTTACTAATTTTTGGAACTACGAGAAATCCAGCATTTTGGGAGCGCAAAGGGCGAGATGGGTTGTAGTAATCAATGAGTTCACTCAGATATTGTGGGGCAAGACCATTTAACGCCTTATAGGTTAACAGGAGAACTTTAAATTCAATGCGATATTTAATCGGCAGCCAGTGTAGTGCGGCGAGAGTGGGACTAATATGATCGAATTTCCTAGCCTTGGTTAGGACTCTAGCTGCGGCATTTTGTACAAGTTGTAGCTTCTTTATGGACTGTTTAGAGCATCCAATTAGAAGACTATTACAGTAGTCCAATCTCGACGAGACAAAAGCATGAACTAGCTTCTCTGCATCAGCTAATGAAAGTAAGTGTCTCAGCTTGGCAATATTACGTAAATGGAAAAAGGCAGCCTTAGTGACATTGCATACATGTGTGTCAAATGAAAGATCAGAATCAATAGTGACACCTAAACTTTTTGCAGTAGATTTTGGTGTTACTGAAAAACCATCTAGGGTAAGGGGAATATCAGCCCAATTGCTTCTAACAGCTTTAGGCCCAAGAATCAGTACCTCAGTCTTGTCAGAATTTAGTTTAAGAAAATTAGACGCCATCCAGTTTTTAATATCCTGGACGCAGTTCTCAATCTTGAGAGTTGTGGTGGTATCATCTGGATTAGAAGATATATACAACTGAGTATCATCTGCGTAGCAATGGAAGCTAATACCATGCCTACGAATGATAGTGCCCAGTGGTAGCATATATAATGAGAATAATATGGGGCCCAGTACAGATCCTTGTGGGACACCATACTTTACTTTAGAATGCTCAGAGCATTCGTTATTTACTAGCACAAATTGGTAACGATCTGTCAGGTAGGACCTGAACCAGGAGAGTGCTTGACCTCTTATGCCAATGAGTGTCTCCAGTCTATTAAGTAGAATATTATGATCAATGGTGTCAAAAGCAGCACTGAGGTCTAGCAGTATGAGAAACGAAATGTGTCCTTTATCAGAGGATATTAAGAGATCATTCAGTACTTTAGTTAGTGCTGTTTCAGTGCTGTGATGAGCTCTAAATCCAGACTGAAATAACTCTAAGACATGTTCTGTCTGTAAGAAGGAAGAGAGTTGTGAAGAAACTACTTTCTCTAAAATTTTGGATATGAATGACAGATTAGAAATTGGCCTATAGTTGGACAGTTCTTGGGGGTTAAGACCAGGTTTTTTAATTAGCGGCTTGATGACTGCAAGTTTAAATGAACTGGGAACGTAGCCCAGGCTCAGAGAATAATTTATTATAGTAAGCAATGGTTCTACATTGCTGTGCAGTAATTCTTTAAGTAGATGGGTTGGTACAGCATCTAGTATGCATGTGGAGGGTTTAGCAGATTTCACCAGTGAAATAAGCTCCTCACGACCAATTGGGGAGAAGGACTCGAACAGGGCATCAGAGCTGACCAGACAGCTGTCAAGGTGCATTGGCATGTTGACAGGCTCTGAGATAGCACTACTAATGTTTTCCCTAATTTTATCAATCTTATCATTAAAGAATTTCATAAAATTGTTACTGCTACACTCTAGTGGAATAAGAGAATTGTTTTGTTCATGACTCCTCGTAAGGCTGGAAACAGTTTTAAAAAGGAGTCCTGAATTGTTTTTATGTTTTTCTATTAAGGCCGATAAGTATAAGGACTTTGCCGTATGGAGGGCATGCTTATATTCAATAAGGCTGCTTTTCCATGATAGTCTATACACTTCTAACTTCAAATTTTGCCATTTACGTTCCAGGATCCGCGCGGTTCGTTTGAGGCTACGCATGTGCTCATTGTACCATGGCGCTATTCTTCTCTCCGTGGCTCTCTTATATCGTAGTGGTGCAACTTTGTCTAAAGCTGTACGAAGGGAAGTCTCGACGTGCTCGGTGAAACGCTCTAGTCCTTCCGGAGCTACAAGTGGATCAGTGTTTGTCAGACCCGGTAAAATATCAGTGAGCGCGGCTATGGTGCTGGGTGTTATAGCTCGTTTAATTCGATAGCGGGGTGGCCGATGAACACAGTCAGTTAAACACAACTCGTATGTTATGAGGCTGTGGTCAGAAACAGCCTCACTCTGAGGAAGAATTGCTAAACTGGATATGTCAATACCAAATGACAAGACCAAGTCTAAAGTATGACTACAGTTATGCGTAGGACCCACCACATTCTGAGTGATACCCATTGAATCAAGAATTGCTTGAAAATGAATGCTAAAAGAGTCACACCGATTTTCAAAATGGATATTAAAGTCACCCACTATAATCACCTTATCGGCTGATAGCACTACATGAGACAGGAAGTCTGAAAACTCCTGCAAGAACTCAGAGTATGAACCAGGGGGGCGGTAAATAGTAATTAACATAAACGACTGTGACACTTTGTTGCTTGTTAAATTTGAAACATTTGATACAGTGAGGATGAGGTGTTCAAAAGAATTAAACTTGAAGCCAAATTTTTGAGAAATGCCTATATCAGAGTCATATATTGTGGCGACCCCACCTCCTCGACCATTTGGACGGGGGTTATGGACATATCTATAGCCAGAGGGAGAAGCTTCATTTAGGGCCATATAGTCGTCTGGTCGGGTCCAGGTTTCCGTCAAGCAAAGCATGCATAGATCATGATCGGTAATCATTTCATTAACAAGCAATGCTTTAGATGACAGGGATCTAATATTTAGTAGTCCTAGTTTCAGATTTAAACTGCTCTCTGAGGGAGCATAGTTGAATTTAACATTGATTAAATTTTGTCTACTAACTTTACGAGAATTATTTTTTGGTACTCGAGGAACAGACACAGTTTCAATCTGGTGTGACCTAGGTGACGTCTCTTTGCAGCTCGCAGACAGTCGGATTAGCCTGTTTGTCTGCTGCCTGGCCTCGGCTCTGGTTTGTCAATCCCCATTAACTACACCTACACTACCACTATTAAGCCTAGCAGATATGCTATGAGAAATGAGAGCAGCACCCTCCCAAGAGGGGTGAATGCCGTCTCGCTTCAAAAGGCCAGGCCTGCCCTCAAAACGTGTCCAATTATCTATATAGCCCACTTTGTTATCTGAGCACCATTTAGACATCCAGCGGTGTAACGCCCATAACCTGCTGTAGGTTTCAGCGCCACGCCGAACTGGAATGGGACCAGAGCATATTACGGCATCTGACATCGTCCCCGCTAACTCGCACACCTCTTTAACATTATCCTTGGTGATCTCAGACTGTCTCAATCCCACATCATTGGTGCCGACGTGTATAACTATCTTAGAATATTTACGTTTAGCCAGCACCTTTAAATTAGCCCTGATGTCAGGCGCTCTAGCCCCCGGGATACACTTGACTATGGCCGCTGGTGTCTCTAAACTAGTCGCTACGTTCACGTGTCTGAGCTGTGAATCTCCTATCACCAGAGCTCTTTTAACAGGTCGCTCAGTCGGTGTATTACTGAGTGGGGCAAACCTGTTTGACACGGGAACCTGAGAAGGACGGTGCTCAGCCCTACGGTTATGCCGCCGAGACGTCACCCAATCGCCCCGCTGCGAGGGCTCTAATGCCGGAGCTGAGGGCTCGCTAGCTACAGCTGTGCAACCCGGGCCTGCTACGCTAGCTGCGCTAGCCGCTACGCTAGCTGCGCTAGCCGCTACGCTAGCTGCGCTAGCTGCTACAAACTTTCTAGGACTTTCTAAAGCCCGGATGCGTTCCTCTAAAAGCGAAATCTTCTCCGTCATACTAATAACTAACCTACACTTCACACAAATATAATTATTATTATCACTACTGACGGAAGAAGAGTAGCTATACATGCCACACTCAACACAAGCAACAAGGGACTCAGACATGATGAAATACTTAGCTTCGGTTAAGATGTCGAAATGTCGAAGATGTTTCCAGTCGAAGAGAGTAGTCAACTGTCTTGATAGTGGAAGCACTACCTGTAATAGTTGTCTAGGGAGGCAAAAAGTAAAGATTAGTACGTAAACAGATTATCACACTTTAGAGAAACAATCAAAATTCGCTCCGCAACAGCGTCGGCAGGAAGCAGCGTCGGCAGGAAGCAGCGTCGGCAGGAAGCAGCGTCGGCAGGAAGCAGCGTCGGCAGGAAGCAGCGTCGGCCACCAGTGAAATAAGCTCCTCACGACCAATTGAGGAGAAGGACTCTAACAGGGCATCAGAGCTGACCAGACAGCTGTCAAGGTGCATTGGCATGTTGACAGGCTCTGAGATAGCACTACTAATGTTTTCCCTAATTTTATCAATCTTATCATTAAAGAATTTCATAAAATTGTTACTGCTACACTCTAGTGGAATAAGAGAATTGTTTTGTTCATGACTCCTCGTAAGGCTCGTTGCAGACTACTGCAATGCACTACTGTCAGGATGTTCAAATAGGAATCTAAATAAACTTCAAATAGTTCAAAATGCCGCAGCCAGGGTTCTGACCAGAACTAGAAAATTTCAGCATATCAGTCCAGTCCTATCAGCCCTGCATTGACTCCCAGTTAAATTCCGTATTGACTTTAAAATTCTTTTATTAACTTATAAAGCATTGCACGGGCTTGCTTCTGAGTACCTTCAGGAACTTATTTCCTATTACGAACCCCCACGCCCACTAAGATCACAAGGTGCTGGTCTTTTATTAGTTCCAAAAATTAATAAGGTAACAGCAGGGGGAAGAGCCTTTTCTTGTAAGGCCCCCCAGCTTTGGAATAATCTTCCTAAATGCGTCCGGGACTCCGACACAGTCACAATCTTTAAGTCTAGGTTGAAAACCCACTTATTTAGTTTAGCGTTTGATAATTAATATCCCCCCTTAGATAAAAGTACAGATCCAGGGGTTCATAAACGAAGGGTTTTATGGTAGACTGGGGCGCTGGTGCTGTCGTCCTGTCACTGCTCGTGGTCACTCAAGTTTGTTGACAGTGCAGTGGACTGATGCCATTGTCTCAGAATGCCCCCAAGCCTATGTTACCTTCTGGTTCTGCCTTTTTAGCTAGGCTGTAATAATTTAACTAAATGCCGGAGTTGCTGCCACACTCCGGAAATGTTTATAATTTTACCTGTCCTGTATATGTCCTCATACAGAGCTAATTTTCCCTGTTTCATTTCTCCACATGGCTGCCCGCCTGCTTGAGGAATAATGAGATGAGGAGACCAGCGATCCATCCTGAGCCAGCCACCTCCTGCCTAACCGGATGCATACATCATGATGGACATTATTACATATTTTTCCTTTTCTTTCTCTTCTTTCTGTCTAAATTGTTGTTGTTGTCATGGTGACCGGTGTCGGCCAGAGGAGGATGGGTTCCCCCCCTGAGTCTTGGTTCCTCTCAAGGTTTCTTCCTCATGCAAAAAAAACTAGGGAGTTTTTCCTTGCCACTGTCGCCTTTGGCTTGCTCACTGGGGGCTAGGACTCGGCACTTGTAAAGCTGCTTTGTGACAACAACTGTTGTAAAAAGCGCTATATAAATAAAATTTGATTGATTGATTGACCTGTGACTTCTTTACCTTTATAGGCATTCCGCCTCGTGCAATCCACGGCATCCCCAGCAGGACAAATTCAACCATACAAATCCAAAACACACACAAACATGCACAGAATATAAATACATCAACACACAAAACCAAAATTACTTAATCCAGTGAATTTAAACTAATGATCCTGGTCAGTTACAGTCCCCAACCACCATAACTAAAAACATCAAAATAACTATCAACTCACTTAAACGGACTATTTACAATTTACAAATAAATACACAATGTCCGTGTGGCTGGCGCCGTCACAATATTGTGAATTAATCCCCACACAATGGCTTTCAATAAAGATAGACGAGGAGATGTCAAAAGATCACATCTATGAATTAACTACGAGTTCTTGCTAACAGGTGTCGTGCCTCGTTTGCACACAAAGACGCTACAGATGATATTCGGGAGTATAATTTTGGCAGGTATTGTGTTGGCCTCACCAAAATCATACTCCCCTTATTAAAATAACCCTTGATGAATGTAGAGATGTGTGCTTCATATAGAATAGCCTACACATCCAGATAAAAAAAATAAATAAAAAAAAGATTTAAGTTAACCAGACATTTAAATCCTGCGAGTTAGTGATTATAACTTCATTTCAAGCACTCTAGTTTGTCCCAACTAGGGTTATGGTCACATAGGAACACCACATGCACGTTTTAGTTTGTTTTAGTAAGCTACAAGATGCTTCCCTTGTTTTAAACTTTGATAAGTGCGAGTTTGGAAAAGGTGCAGTGGTTATTTAAAAGTTGGAAAGTTGGTTGGCCATGGCATAGTTCAACCTGTAGATGTTAAGGTATGACATCCAGACTTTTTCTCCATCAGATAACAAGAAAAGTCTGTGACATTTCCTTGGCATGTCTGGATTTTATAGGTACTTTTGCATCTATAAAAGGTGTCTACTATAGCAACACTGTTATGCCCCCCAGCCCAGTCGAGGATGTAACAACCTTGCAGTGTTGGTCTTTGTTCTACTCCACTAACATTAACCACAACAGAGGAGTGTGTTTAGTGACAGACTACTACTTCCCAGGTGCAGGACTAATCGACTCAAAACACTCCTTTGTCCCTCATGCCATCAAACTATACAACTCCTCTCTGGGAAAGAGGGGGGGGAGGAGTTAAATAGGTGGATGTGCCAATGGGTAGACTGAGGATGTCTGGGAATTAGCTGATCACCTATAAACCGGGCTATGTGCAATATGTTATAATATAATCAATCAGAATCACAATACTACATAATGGGCTGCAATACTCCATAATGGGCTATGTGCAATTACATCCTTTTATATATTGCCTTATTTTCTTTAAAGTTTATCTTTATTATTATTATTATGTTGTGTGTTTAATCTTTGTCTTAGTGCTTGTAAACATTACGGTACTGTAACGCTGCTACTGGAGAAATGCAATTTCCCGAAGGGATCTGTCCCAAGGGATCAATAAAGCTCGCTCGCTCTATCTATCTATCTATCTATCTATCTATCTATCTATCTATCTATCTATCTATCTATCTATCACATACCTCTTAATTTAATAGAAATTACAATTTCAATGCTGAATTAAACTTGGCTGCAGGGAAACAACCCCCACCCACAACACTGCTGCACCACCACTGCACCACCACCAAGACCTTGTGCTGTCTCCAGGAATCCCTGGTTTCTAATTCTCATTGTGAAGGTACAATAGTGAACCATTGTGTAGTAGGAAAAAGGCCAGTCGTGCTCATTTGATCATTTATTTATAAAAACACTACACTCATACACAGTAGTGGTCAGTATTGTACACACTGGTACCTTTGAAAGAGGATGCTAGGAACAAGTTTGTACATTTTACAAATTTCTGTGATCAACAAACCCATAGATTTACCCATCAACCTTTATACAATTTTTTTTACATCAGTTTTATCAGTTATTAACAGAACAATGCATCTCCAGTTTTGTTTATGGGAGTTGTGTTCAAGGTGAGGGCAGTTTTATGTGCTCTGTGCCAACTATCATAACAACTGCACCACATGTAGCTGCTTGCATTATGCTGGAAACATACAACGCTGTCTAATATATAATCCAAAGACAAAGATCACCCTGAAAACAGGTTAAAGATCAAATCACTTATTTACCAACATATAAGATAATCACTGGGAGTTACAGAAGAAAAAAACTGAAGCTCTCTCAAAGAGTTTGACCCTGACTGTCCATTTAGAAAATAAACAAACTGCATTTTTTTTAATTACAAAGAGACTGGTCATAAGCCCTGGAGAGAGGTATGCACGCTAATGTAAACAACCACCAGGGGGCAGAAGAGCTCAACAAATTAATCTGCCAAAGTGTTTATTATTCAGTGACAAAGTGATTTAAACATACTTTTAACAGTCTTGTTTTGAAGACTTCTAATATATTAAGATAGCACTACTACACATTTGTCAAAACTTAGTCTTCACTATAACATACCACTGATTTAATAACAAGCTAACAGACAGACACTAATGAGACGGTCATAGGGGCTTTTTTTGTTCACAGAAGCTAGCAGCTGCAAGTCATGTAGGAAACATTTGTTTTACAAGTTTGTCCTGATGCCTCTATCTGTAGGCACTCCAGAGATAAATGGTGAAAGTGTTGCCAAAATCTCTCAAATCTGTTATTATCTCAAGTCTGTTATGTAAGGGCGGGGACAAGGAAGTTTGAAACCACCGAAATAAGCCTGATAGAACATTGGGGAGCTCCATCCATGGTTCTGGAATGCTCTAGAAATTCCAAATGCCAACAAGATCATTCTAGGATGATTGTCCACCACCGTCGTCTGATCCTCGTTCCTGACAAACGTAGGAACTCCGCGGGACCAGGCTATGCAGACTCACATAACCTTCCGCAGTCTTGGTAGAGACTTACCGAGTGCTGAGGGGGTGCGGGTGAGTGAGCAAGTGGTTGGAGGCCCACGTCCGGCCCGGCTACATGCCATTGCTGTCCGCAGTGCTCTGCTCCGGGGCCCGGGTAGTGGGGCTGGGGTTTGGGGAGAGCTCGTCTGGGTTTGTTCCCTGGATCTTCCACAGGCTGTGCTGCATCTCGTCAAGCTCGGCAGGGAGAGGGATGCCCAACTCCTGGTTCAGCGCCAGGGCCTCAAAACAGTCCTCCAGTTTATGGAAGGCTGGTCTACAGAGGGTTAAGAAGAGGACAGAATAGTTACACCTTCATCCAGTCCTCATTACCCCAGTTCCACTTCTGGGCAGGTTACTGAAAACCTCTTCAGCTCCTGACTACCTGGTCCAGGTGTGTAAGGTCCAGGAAAGAGAACAATGCCTGGTCTGGCCAAGGGTCTCACTAGAAGGTAGGGCTGAACGATTTTGGAAAATAATCTAATTGCAATTTTTTATCTATAAATTGCGATTGCAATTTAAAATCACGATTTTCCCACTGTTTTCAGGAAACTCTGTTTCGGCATTTTTTTATATAGCTCAGATACAGGGTTGCCAACTTTTCAAGATTGCTTGGAGTGAGACTTGAACCTGGAGTGGGTGGCGAACGTAATTTGTTGTTATCGGGGCGGTGTAAAATGGACAAAATTTAAGTATTATTATTATATCGCGATCGATCGACCGCCTGTGGTTGGCGCCAGAGCGAACTAGTAACTTTTTAGTCTAAGATGCTCAATGCGTGAGAGTTGGCAACCCTGCAGGTTTAGCAACTTGGCTAAAATATGTGCGTGAGGGCATTTGGTAGCGCATATCCAGTGTGTTTAACAAAGCCATGAAGCCGGGCTTGTTCACTATATTAACGGACATCATGTCTTTCACTATGAACTCCGTTACTGCCCGAGTTATTTTAGCGTGCTGCTTCCAATTACATCCATAAGGAGTTACACTTTCAAACGGTTCAGTCAGTGAACCCTGTCTGCTGGACCGAGGTCAAGCTATCCGCACTTTCGCGATTCATCCGTGCTTTAAATCTTATTGCGCCTATATGCGTGATTTTACGGTATTTCGCTGCTCACCGCATACTAAAGCTGTATAAGCGCAGAGAAACACTTTGGCGTATTTGAAGACGCAGCACTGGTCGTTGGCATTTTAACCTTACAAATATCATACGAGGCTTTGTAGTGTTTTTTTTTATGCTGAAAAAGGTTTGTAGTGTTTCCTCGCGTTGTAGCAACAGTAGCAAGACACGTTTTACAAGGTACCTGACGTTGAGCAGCATCTTTTAAAAAGCCAAAGTAATTTCACACAACTGATGTGCTGCCCCTCTTTGGTATTAGACTTTCAGTTGTGTCAGCTTCTGTCGAGCCTGAAGCCATTGTGCAACAAGTTAAAGTGTGCTGTGTTAACTTCACTTCTCCACCTCTCTGCCTCCTGCTCGAGTTTGCTCCGTTCGTCCTCGGCTCGGCTAGCTCCCAAGTCACGTGACCAGTTTAAATCGCAGCCTGTGCGATTAGAGAATCGCGTTTTTAAATATCATGAGATTATCGCAAATGCAATTAATCGTTCAGCCCTACTAGAAGGGGCAAAAAACCTCTCATACAACTCAGCTTTGCGCTAGGCAGGTTGATCATTCCCCAAAACAACACGATCACATGCAGAGTTCAAAGCAGTAGATTTAAGAAAGGCAGAAAGCCGGCAGGGTGAGGGCAGTTAGCATGTAACCTTTCTTCTCCTATGCCACATGTTGGGCCAGTATGTATTAAAGACTGAACTGAGGCAGGATGTGCATTGTGGGAGCTGGAAGTAAGACGTAGGAGCTGGAGGCCAGTTTATCTGGGGTAAACAGGGAAGACAAAGTCCACGGGGTGTGTGCACACAGCATGGCATGTTCAGCTTTGGTGCTGTGTGAAGATTTTTCTCCACGGGTGTCTGGAGTGTTGGGGAATAACCTGCATGCTGCACTGAAGGGGGGGGTGGGTCACTGCAGAGCAGGCGGGAATGCAGTAAGGAGTGTGTGTATTGTTCTTCACGACTATCATTTGTTTACATCTCTTCACCTCCCTTGCAACTGAAGTCATAACAACAGCTGGCATGACAGACGTGTTGAAAAATCACTGGGGGTAGTTAAAAAAAAATGCCACCACAGTACACGCCTTCAAATCCTGATTCAGGAACAGCTTGTTATGGAGTATCTTTATCCCTCAGCTACAACTGCTCAGTAGCAAGTTCAGCAGAGCATACTGTTTGACCCAGGTTTGCAATAGCACTACTGTAACCTAAGAGACTCTTGGTCTGTGGAATACTGTCCTGCCATACACCCCCTGCAGCAGGGCACCACAGGTGTCTTTAGCCTATGACTGTAGCAGCTTTGTTTGGGCCCAAGAAAAGCCACATTTCTGGAGGGCCGTCCAGCACTCTTCTGCACTCACCGACTGTCTGGAGTGAGGTCACAGCAGGCCACAGCCAATGAGAAGAAGGCAGGCGGGCAGTCCTCAGGGAGGAACTTCTCCAGGAACTTGCCAACGTTGAGGCCGAAGTCATGTGTGCGGGGCAGGCACTCTGGGTCAGCGTAAACCTGGCCGATGATCTGGAGGAGACGCAGAGAGAGATTGTGTGAATGGACACACAGAGCCAGGCTGAGAGTTCACACACCCACAAACCCACCCGCCCACCCACCCACACCGGAGCCTACCTCGCAGAGCACGATGCCGAAAGAGAAGACGTCCACCTTCTCATCATAGCGTTTACCTGCACAACACAAACAACCATTTCAGACAAAGGAACAAAGAGCTTTCAAAGCCTTGAGCTCAGACAACTTTAACTACTGACCAACTTCAACTACTATATCATAAGCTACAATATGGATGCTAATCCCCTGCCCCCTTTGGTCTTGTTTGAGTTTGTTTTCTGCGCTTGCATGTTTGTAATGGCATACAAGTCACTTTATTATTATTATTATTATTATTATTATAACAACCTGAGCTATATAAAAGGCATCACACAGAGCAAACTCAAAACTTCTGGCAACAAAATGATCATCTGTAGTTACAAGTTTTCCACAGCGAGACCACAAGACTGCCCTCTGTAGGCGGTAAAGGGAAGTGTCTTTATTCCGTAGGGTTCTAGAGTCTTCCTCACCATTCAGCATCTCCGGAGCCATCCAGTAGGGGTTTCCCACCACCGTGTAGCGCTTCTTTCGGTCTCTACGGCGGAATATCCTTTTCTTGTTTGTGGGCTTGTCTTCCATGACCAGACGGGATAGTCCGAAGTCAGCCACCACCACCGTGTTATCCTGCCGGGATCAGGTCAGGGGTCAGAGATTACTGCTGGAGTTAATTGTTCACCACGGTGGAAGTTGAAACTGAGTACTTAAGTATTGTGAGAATCTTTTTTGCAGGTTAATGAAGGCTTTTACAGGGGATTTTCAACACTGTTTCAGAGTTTATTGCTAAAGTCTAAGTTTATGAACATTTCCATAGCAGTCTCTTTTCCAAAACTTTTATGAACTGTTTTTGAGAAGTCTCTTGCACTTGCACAAACAGACTCCCCCCCCCCCCCCCCCCCCCCCCCCACACACCCCCTCTGTGTCTCTTGTTAAAGTCTTACGTAACCTGTTTTTGTTTTTTTACCTTCCCAAACTCAACTTGTGCTGACAAGAAAGTGCAACTGGTCCTCACTCAACTAATCCTGCAGTGTTGGGCCTAAAGTAGCTCTTCACCAGGGTTAGGCCTGTTCTATGGACTCAGACTTTGCAGCTCAAGGCAGATACTACACAGGAACAGATCTAGATGGAGCTGGAACTACAAGTCAGTGAATGAACGGGTGGAACAAGAGTGGAACAATCCTGTAGAAATGAGGAGGAGGAGGAGGAGGATGAAGAGGGGGAGGTGGAGGTCACATACCAGTTTTACCAGGCAGTTATGGGAGTTGAGATCTCTATGGATGATGCTCATTGAATGCAGGTAGGCCTGGAAAGAATGAGGTCAAAATTATAAAACCAGATTGTGCAGTGCTGGAGTCTGGGAGGAGATAACATTGTAGACCTGCTGATACTGTATGGACTGAAATGGTTAAGAAGCCTTGTGAGGTGACTTGCTGAATAAGCAAAGGTGTGTTTTGATAAAAGAACAGGACAGTGTGTATGCAAACACACTTCACATGTCCTGGCAGTGATGTATATACATGATCTATAGCCACTAATCTACAATAAGACACATTTTCATTGTCTGTCGGTGTGTAACTGGTTTCCTCAGAAACAGCACAGCTATGCTATCAGATCAAGGGAAATAGTCTCACAGTTTAGCAGGAACACAAAGCACTGGACCCACTTTTGGAAAAGTTAGATGTAAACACAGCTTCAGATTCTGACTGGATATGATTCAAGTTTGCAAGCTTGAGTCAAATATTGAATATTTGCAGTGAGTAGTAAAATATATCTCTGTTCTGCATGTTAATGACTAACTCACCATTCCTGAAGCGATGCCCTTGGCAAAGCTAACCCTCTGTCTCCATGGGAATGGGTCCTGAGGAATGAGAGAAGAAAAAAAAAAAGACATTACAAACTGTAAACAAAAGAAGAGAAGAGCATGTGACCGCTGCCTCCTCCTCTGGACCAATGACAGTTTGTTTTACTGATGTGCAGGCAAACGCAGGCAAATGTGCTGGAAACGGGTCATGTGACCACTCTGTAGTTCCAGGTACATTCACCTGTACACGTCACGATGTGGCAAATGTGATGTGGATTAGTGACGCGAATCAGTGGCGTCCGATGTGGATTAATGATGTCTGATGTAGATTAGTATGGTCTACATCAGTCATCTGATCAGTCGTCAGTATGGTCTACGTACAGCCCTCACACTGCCGCTGTTCCAACGACTGCGAAGTGGCGGGTGTCAGTGTCTGAGCGTCAGGACGTGGGCTACTGGGTCCAGAGACAAGACCCGACTGTTGGGGGGGGTGTTTGCTGCAAAACAACCTTCCCTTTGAACTCCCTCTCACCTGGAAACACTTTCCCTCTCTCTCCCTCCCTCCCCCTGCATTCCTTACCAAGCCACACAGTGAATGTATAGTTTGCTTTCTCTGCCCCCCCCCCCCCCCCCCCCTCCCACTGTGGCCATGTAATCCTCCAACTGCAGACTTTATCTCACAGGAAAAAACACAAAAAACTGGTGTTCAACCAGACACCAATTATTACTCCTCAGGACCACAGGTAGAAAGTCTAAACTCTGGAGGAGACGCAGGTCATGCCAGCCCTTACCATGTCCCTGATGACGTCCTTCAGGGTCCCCCCCTCAATGAACTCCGTGATCAGGTTGAGACGCTTGTCCTTGTACAAAACGCCAATGAACTTGAGGACATGGGGGTGGTCTAGACTCCTCATCACTTTGACCTAGTAGGAAAATGAGACACATCTGCTCAGACCAGAAGTCTCAAACTCCACAAGCCCCAACCTGTGAATCGTAACACAGCTGACTAATGGAGGCTGAGGGACTGGGCAGGCCTTACCTCCTGCAGGAAGGTCTTCTGTGTCTCCTCATCACAACGAATCAGCTCCTTCATGACCATAACCTCCCCTGTTGCCTTATGGGTAACCTGAATGACAACACAATCTATCATCAGCTCCCTGCAACACACGTGGGAAGATCAGCAGAGACTTTCTGAGCTCCAATCTGGACTATTCCGATTGAACATAAATTATATTAAAGGACATTACACAGCTTGAACTAGTGAAAATCAGCATGTGGTTTATACATTCTGAACCCACATACTAGAAGTTAAAGCAGATTCTAAAGAGAAATTGGTGAGCAGAGCAGAGGCACATCTACACCTGCATCACCACCCAGCACCAACTCCGCCCTAGCAGAAGGACAAACCACGGGGAAGGATGAGGGTGGAGAGGGGACGGACCTTGAGGGCCTGGCCAAAGAAGCCCTTGCCGAGCACCTCGCCGTGGATGAGGTCACATGGTCGGAAGATGCGGTGGGAACAGCTGGATGAGGCACGGAGGGACTCTGAGCGGCCGATGTCCCGTGCCACCAGCGGGTGCTCCTTGGGAGAGGTCGGCCCCGGAGACTTACATATACTGTTACTACGCCTGCAAGTCAACATAGAAAAGCTCATCTCAATAATTTAGAAATAATAATATAAAAATTAACTAAGTGTGCACACACCTTTTACTTTCTAGATTTATTCATACAACTTGACAGTATTCATAAAACAGACAGAGCATTCTGGGAAGGCAACCTGTGCGACCTCCTTACCTGAGCGACCTTCTTTTGAGTGTCCCCTCATCGGAGTCATTCCTCTCAATCACTCCGTCTGACGGAGAAGACAGACGCATGCGGGAGGAGGCGGGCACGCCCAGGCGGTTCCCGGTGCTTCCCAGACGCAGCCGGTCCAATCGCTGCCTGACTGGGTCGTACTCAATGAGCAGCTGCAGCGTGTGACTGGTCCGATGGATGAGATCCTCCACCTGCATCAGCCAATCAGAGACATGTCGTCAACTGTCAGGATATTTGGAAAGGTGAAAGGACCAAAATCATGTAGAAAAAGAGATGTGCCATGGACCTGCGAGATGAGACCAAATGCTTGAACTTGAAATGGACCATAGGTTCACCTGACCCTAACCCTAACTTGATGCACAAGTTGATGACCTCCATTTCATCAACTCCTGTGCTGTTTAAAATCCTAGCGCTGGCAAGCGGTCAGGCACATCAAAATTTGTGAGCCGAGAGGTCTATCCGGTAAGAGTTCTAGATTCGATTCAGCCTTTATAAGAACTTCATAAATAACCGAAGAACATTACATGTCTCTAGCGACTCACCTTAGCTCAACTAGTCCTTTCTGAAGGGGTTTAAATAAAAACAAAACCTTTCAAACTCTTGGGCTGCTTCCATCTGACAGTACTGGACCGCTACTGCCCTTAGGGTCCTGAAGGCTGTGAGCCCATGCAGCGTTAGCAGAGGGAGCTCAGAGCCTCAGACGTCAATCAAAACTCCCAGATGTGCCAAACATTACAGACGTTTAGCTCCGTCAAGATTGTCACATCAACCAAAAAGCCATGCAGTCAAGAAAGTGAGCAGTGCTGTTTGACAGGTATGTTAACACCCTATCTGACTCAGGACAACCTCAAGCCATTACAGTTGCAGACTCGCTAAATGAAAAACAAAATCAAAGCGGATTCTGGTCAGTGCAGATGTTTCTCCAACCACAATAAAGCACAGATGACAGAAGAAAGAAGGTTGTGAAAGGCAGAATGCATCTCCTTCCTCATGGGAACCAAGTCAGATTTGGGAATGCATGAAGGGAAGGCCCCCCCCCCACACCCACACCCACACCCACCAAGGTTATAATAGTTTTGGATTTTTCATTATAGTTTAGTTTTTATTTCATTGTTTCACTGTTTTTCTAATTCAGTTAGTTTTAATTAGTTTTTAGAGCATGTTTGCTAGTTTTTATTAGTTTTAATAATTTTTTTAAAGCTTAGTCTTTGTTTAGTTTTCATTAGTTCTAGTATTAGTTTTAGTTTTTTTTTTATACTTTGGGTTATTTGTCAGGTGCAGGATTCAAAAAGTCCAAAGTAAATATTATGTTATAAAAACTCATCAAAAGATACCATTTTTAAAAATGCATTCAATTACTGTTGAACAACTAACAGTCCACAAGATAGAAGCCTTAAGTGCAAAATGTGTAATATTGCTGCTGAAAATTGCCAGACTAAGACGGACACGAACATAGGAGCGTAACCCTATTTTGGTTCACGTGAAAAGCCAAACTTTTTGAAGGCAATCGAGTAACACAGTCGTGTTGACATCGAGTCTCAACACATTAACTAGTGCATCCACCCACTTGCGGTTTTTCTGCATTAACTAATCAGCAGCTATTTAATCACTGGTGAAAACGGGCCATTACGGTTCTCCTTCCCGGTGCTACCTAGCACCATGAGGTGCCGTACGCTTCTGTCAGCTAATATAAAACTTCTAGTGAAAAAAAAAATCGATCTCATCAATTCACAAGACTTATAAATAAACTGACAAACACGAAAACGAAGGGTATCCTATGTATAATTTCAATACGTTTTAGTTAGTTTTCTAAACATGTAATATAGTTATAGTTATCGTTTTTTTCTTTTAATTACCGTTATTATTTATTTCAGTTAACGAAAATGTTTTTTCAATATTAGTTTTCGTTTTTTCGTTCGTTTTCGTTAACGATTATAACCTTGACACACACACACTGTACTTTTGTGTCTGTTCCTCGAGTACCAAAAAATAATTCTCGCAAAGTTAGTAGACAAAATTTAATCAATGTTCAATTCAACTATGCTCCCCCAGAGAGCGGTTTAAATCTGAAACTAGGACTACTGAATATTAGATCCCTGTCATCTAAAGCAGTGTTTCTCAACCAGGGTGCCGCGGCACCCTGGGGTGCCGTCTGCCTTCATCGGGGGCTTGCCCGGTGGTCCTCCGCCTGAATGTGATTTGGTAAGAATGTATGCAGTCTCCAAAATAAATCTGAGAAAATATATGAATAACAAAAGAAAGAAGGGAACAAATTTTTTATAAAGATTATTTATTAACTATGTAAATACGCTGTGTTATTTCACAAAAATCATGACTGCAACATTATCAAGTTAAATGTGAAGGTATTTCAACATTTTCTGAATTTTATCTTGACATTTCTCAGGAAATATTATTGAACATGAAAGCCGATCCAGTGATTGGTTCTTGCAGGGGGTTTTGAAACGACGTCATCCAGGATCCGGCACAGCCAGGTATCGTAAATCAGCTCTGAGACTGACACTTAAGAATTAATCCTACACTTTGCTTAAAGTGAGACTGAGAGGCTTGCTAACTAACTTTTAGTCTCAGCTTTTAACTAAGAATTATTTTAGACATAAGTCAATTCTTAGCAGCATTCTTAGGAGTAATTCTAAGAAGTTTGATAAATACGGGCCCAGACCTGTCAAGTTTGGTGGGCGTGAGCTTTTTTTTGAGGTAGGGGCAATTGGAATCTGTCGCGATGGTTAGTGTAGCGGCTGTGTGTGTGTGTGGTTGGGGAGCGGGCTGGCTAAAGTCTACCAAGCAACAGCGCGATCTATATTCTGATTGGTTCAACCTGTTATAATATACAACCGATGGATTGGCTGAATATGCTGCTGTGTGCGGTGATTAGATTATAAAAAAAAAGAATAATAATAATAATAATAATATTCAAGCGTGAGAAATTCCATGTGTGGCGTGAGAGCATGTGAAATCGCTAAAATGCATGTCATGCTCAAAGCGTGATATGACATGCATATGACCCTTACCAAGGTCAGCACATGATTACGCAGGTTTCCCACTGACTGCAAGTCACATTTATGTGCTCTCTGTCTTAAGTCACTTTTTTTGTGTCATGTTGGCCGGGAGATGGTTGCAGAGAGTATGTTTTCAGGGTTGACATCTCTCACGCATTGAACGTGAGACACACGCATTTGACCGTTTTCACACGCTCTCCCACCACACTTCCGATATCTCACGCCGAAAAAAAAAAAACTAGTTTATTTACCTTTGATCCACATCTATGATTCAATCTGGCGCCAACTACCAATCGCGATATAATACTTAATTTGCATCCATTTTACGCAATTTTTTTGACTGACTATTCATCGGCCACCCCGCTACCAAATTAAACGAACTATAACACCCAGCACCATAGCCACGCTCACTGATATTTTACTGGGTCTGAAACACTGATCCACCTGTAGCTCCGGAAGGACTAGAGCGTTTCACCGTGCACATCGAGACTTCTCTTCGTACAGCTTTAGACAAGGTTGCGCCATTACAATACAAGAGAGCCACCGAGAGAAAAATAGCGCCTTGGTACAATGAGCACACGCGTAGTCTCAAACGAGCCACGCGGATCCTGGAGCGTAAATGGCGAAATTCGAAGTTAGAAGTGTATAGACTATCATGGAAAAGCAGCCTTATTGAATATAAGGCAAAGTCCTCATACTTATCGGCCAAAACATAAAAACAATTCAGGACTCCTTTTTTAAACTGTTTCCAGCCTTACGAGGAGTCATGAACAAATAAATTCTCTAATTCCACTAGAGTGTAGCAGTAACAATTTTATGAAATTCTTTAATGATAAGATTGATAAATTTAGGGAAAAAATTAGTAGTGCTATCTCAGAGCCTGTCAACATGCCAATGCACCTTGACAGCTGTCTGGTCAGCTCTGATGCCCTGTTAGAGTCCTTCTCCCCAATTGGTCGTGAGGAGCTTATTTCACTGGTGGAATCTGCTAAACCCTCCACATGCATACTAGATGCTGTACCAACCCATCTACTTAAAGAATTACTGCATAGCAATGTAGAATCTTTGCTTACTATAATTAACTATTCTCTGAGCCTGGGCTACGTTCCCAGTTCATTTAAACTTGCAGTCATCAAGCCGCTAATTTAAAAACCTGGTCTTAACCCCCAGGAACTGTCCAACTATAGGCCAATTTCTAATCTGACATACATATCCAAAATTTTAGAGAAAGTGGTTTCTTCACATCTCTCTTCTTACAGACAGAACATGTCAGTTATTTCAGCTCATCACAGCACTGAAACGGCACTGACTAAAGTACTGAACGATCTCTTAATATCCTCTGATAAACTAATACAGCATACTGCTAGACCTCAGTGCTGCTTTTGACACCATTGATCATAATATTCTACTTAATAGGCTGGAGACACTCATTGGCATAAGAGGTCAAGCACTCTCCTGGTTCAGGTCCTTCCTGACAGATCGGTACCAATTTGTACTAGTAAATAACAAATGCTCAGAGCATTCTAAGGAAAAGTATGGTGTCCCACAAGGATCTGCACTGGGCCCCATATTATTCTCATTATATATGCTACCACTGGGCACCATCATTTGTAGACATGGTATTAGCTTCCATTGCTACGCAGATGATACTCAGTTGTATATATCTTCTAATCCAGATGATATCACTACAACCCTCAAGATTGAGAACTGCGTCCAGGGCATTAAAAACTGGATGGCTAATTTTCTTCAACTAAATTCTGATAAGACTGAGGTGCTGATTCTTGGGCCTAAAGCTGCTAGAAGCAATAGGGCTGATATTCCCCTTACCCTAGATGGTTTTTCAGTAACACCTAAATCTACTGCAAAAAGTTTAGGTGTCACTATCAGGGGTGGAAAGTAATGAATTACATTTACTCACGTTACTGTAATTGAGTACTTTTTATGAGTAATTTGTAATTTTGAGTACTTTTTGAAATATGTCATTTTTACTTTTACTCGAGTAAATTTTGACCCAAGTAGTTTTACTTTGCTACATTTGAACCCCCTCACGTTACGGAGTAAAAAAATATTGATGGTGAAAAATTTAAATGCGGACAGAAATTTAAACTTCTGAGTCCCGGAACTAAAAGTCAATTGCGTTGTCAGGGCTGGCTCGGCTGCTGCTCCTCCTAACACCACTAGAGGCACCAGAGTCAGTCCTAGACTCTCCAGGCACAATCAGCAGTGATCCGTTTTAGTTGTCTCTTCTTAAGGAAGCCTAGTGAAACGGATCACTGCTGAATCGTTTTGGCTCGCCTTCACGTCCTCAGCCCTTTCTCTGTGATCTCTGGTTGCGTTTCTTGTGTGCGTAATCTTGTGTAGGCTCTCTCTCATCTCTCTTGCTTTTCTACTACTTATTCGAGTAACCATCTCCTGCGCTGCTTACTAGCCTACCTCAAGTTTTCCCCCTGCTTTATCTCTTCCGAAACGTTCTTTGTTTATTTTGGGAAGGGTTTCGTTGCTGCATTCTGCCTGCTGCCAGTTACTTCCCCTGGCGTCCCAAGTTTTGTTTTCTCCGCGTCTTTTCTGTTGCATTTTCCTCCCGTGTTTTGCGGTCGAGTTTATTCAGCATCTCATGTGATTGGTTTTGCTGCTTGTGTGTGCGTGTGGACGCACGCACACATTTTGCTCTGTCTGCACTTGGGTCTACTACTCTCTTGGTTTTGATGCGGTGTGTACTTGTTGGTACACCCGACGTTACATGCGTGGCCTTGCCTTGCGCGCACCCTTTCCATTGTCTCATAATCAGGTCGTAATCCGGTGCACTTTTTTTCCTAAAGGATGAGATTGTTCTATCTTTAAATCTTCTATCTATCAGGACTTGTGGGATCATGTGGACATTTTATTGTAAAATGTGGAATCCTGTGCGCATTTTGTTTTATTTTGAGATGTGGTATCCTGTGGTCATTTTATATTTTATTTTGAGTTGTGGCATCCTGTGGACATTTTATTGTAAAATGTGGAATCTTGTGGGCACTGTATTTTGAATAGTTAGATCCTGTGAGCATTTTAAATAGTGGAATCCTGTGCACATTTTGTTTTATTTTGAGATGTGGTATCCTGTGGTCATTTTATATTTTATTTTGAGTTGTGGCATCCTGTGGGCATTTTATTGTGAATATTGGGATACTGTATTATTGGGCACTGTATTTTGAATAGTTGGATCCTGTGAGCACTTTTAAATTGTGGGATCCAATGAGCATTTTTTTGAGGCGAGATCCTGTGGGCATTTTATATTGTTTTATTTTGAGTTGTGGGATCTTGTGGTATTTTATTGTGAGTAGTGGAATACTGTTGCATTTTAGTTTGATTTGTGGTATCTTGTGGGCATTTAATTTTGTGTGCTTTTTGTTTTTTGAATAAATTTGTAATGTATAATATAGTGTTGTCCGTTGGACAATAGGACTGAAAATTGTTAGCACTTTATGGTATAGGTTGCGATTGTCTACAGCCGAAACAGAGCGGAACTTCAGCAGCGCACCGGTAAGGCAGAGCAATGGCTCTGCGTTTCTAACGGCAACAAAGTAGCAGCGACCGGACAGTTGTTAGCAAGCGCCAACACAACAAAACAACAAAATAACGGTGCCGATACATACAACTGACAACTGACGGTGCCGATACATACAACTGACAACAGACAGACAGACGGTTAAGGACAACATCACCCAAAAATGAAGAAAAAAAAAAAACGGTTTCCAACGGCCATTTGCTAAGTAGAACTTACTTCCCTACCTACCAAACCATTGAAACTGTGTCTGTTAACCGTGGCAGATATAGGAATAACAGGGCGATATGTTTTAAAAATCTAATTAAAATCAAATTAAATAATCAACATGAAGTGAGATCATTACAACCCAGCACGTTCACTTCGTTCACAGGACGCAGGGTTATTAACTGTTCCTAGGATCAAAAAGATCACAGCAGATGGAAGAGCCTTTTCTTTTAAAGCTCCACAACTGTGAAATAATCTTGCTGCCTTTATTCGGGACTCAGACACGGTCTCAATGTTTAAAACTCGACTAAAGGCTTATCTGTTTAGTTTGGCCTTTGATTAATCTGTTACATATTTACCACATCACATATCTTTCTTCTCCGAGGTTCACCTGGGGAGTAACACTGCAGTCGGAGCCTACAATAACAGTATCATCACTCCGACACGGAATGAAAACCTGGCGTTCATCACAAGACAAAATTATTCTCTGAGCCTGGGCTACGTTCCCAGTTCATTTAAACTTGCAGTCATCAAGCCGCTAATTAAAAAACCTGGTCTTAATCCCCAAGAACTGTCCAACTATAGGCCAATTTCTAATCTGTCATTCATATCCAAAATTTTAGAGAAAGTAGTTTCTTCACAACTCTCTTCCTTCTTACAGACAGAACATGTCAGAGTTATTTCAGTCTGGATTTAGAGCTCATCACAGCACTGAAACAGCACTAACTAAAGTACTGAATGATCTCTTAATATCCTCTGATAAAGGACACATTTCGTTTCTCATACTGCTAGACCTCAGTGCTGCTTTTGACACCATTGATCATAATATTCTACTTAATAGACTGGAGACACTCATTGGCATAAGAGGTCAAGCACTCTTCTGGTTCAGGTCCTACCTGACAGATCGTTACCAATTTGTGCTAGTAAATAACGAATGCTCTGAGCATTCTAAAGTAAAGTATGGTGTCCCACAAGGATCTGTACTGGGCCCCATATTATTCTCATTATATATGCTACCACTGGGCACTATCATTCGTAGGCATGGTATTAGCTTCCATTGCTATGCAGATGATACTCAGTTGTATACATCTTCTAATCCAGATGATACCACCACAACTCTCAAGATTGAGAACTGCGTCCAGGATATTAAAAACTGGATGGCGTCTAATTTTCTTAAACTAAATTCTGACAAGACTGAGGTACTGATTCTTGGGCCTAAAGCTGTTAGAAGCAATTGGGCTGATATTCCCCTTACCCTAGATGGTTTTTCAGTAACACCAAAATCTACTGCAAAAAGTTTAGGTGTCACTATTGATTCTGATCTTTCATTTGACACACATGTATGCAATGTCACTAAGGCTGCCTTTTTCCATTTACGTAATATTGCCAATTATGGGGTGGCGAACGTAATTTGTTGAGTGGATTGCAGATTGGCTACCGTGAATGTCAATCAAAATACAACCGTCAGTGCAGATGTGCAATTCATCTACTACTATTTTATGTGACGCGATCTACGCACATTCCTTTGCGATCGACCGACACTTCCTTCGACGTAATGAGCACCCCTGCTCTAAACAGTCCATAAAGAAGCTACAACTTGTACAAAATGCCGCAGCTAGAGTCCTAACCAAGGCTAGGAAATTCGATCATATTAGTCCCACTCTCGCCGCACTACACTGGCTGCAGATTAAATATCGCATTGAATTTAAAGTTCTCCTGTTAACCTATAAGGCGTTAAATGGTCTTGCCCCACAATATCTGAGTGAACTCATTGATTACTACAACCCATCTCGCCCTTTGCGCTCCCAAAATGCTGGATTTCTCCTAGTTCCAAAAATTAGTAAAACTACAGCCGGAGGCAGAGCTTTCTCTTTTAAAGCCCCTCAATTATGGAATAGCCTTCCAGCTCCAATCCGAGACTCTGACACAGTTCCAATCTTTAAATCTAGACTTAAGACTCACCTGTTTAGTCAAGCCTTCAGCTAAAATTCCCCTTGTAAGGTGTAGGGACTTGGGGGGCCCCCAGACATTGAGATTTCTAGTGATCTGAGATGTTGATGCTGTCATCCAGCTGTGTCTTGGCATCACTCTATTTGTGACTATGACTTGACTGGAAAGCAATGTCTCAGTGAGCCCTCATGTCTGTGGTCACCTCTGAACCCCTCCCTTTAGTTATGCTGCTATAGATTAGTCTGCCGGAGCCACATGCTGATCACTGGTACGTGAGCTACGTACATTTAAATCAATGGTGGTTTAAATTCATGTCCACTTAGTCTGTATTATCTATCTTCTTGCATGGCTCTACCCAAGACGATTGGATACAGGCACCTGCAGGCACCTGGGGGATGGTCTGGCTGCCGGTGGATGTGCTGATGCCGGGGTTCACCTGGGGAGTAACACTGCAGTCGGAGCCTACAATACCAGCATCACTGCTCTGACACGGAATGAAAGCCTGGCATTCATCAACAGACATTTACAGTGACAATATCAAAACCCAGAACTTTCAATTCTACCTTTTACCTAGTCTGATTGTGTGTGACTTGTGTATTTGTGTGTTAACGGGCCGCCCAATGGAGGATGGGTTCCCTTTTGAGTCTTGGTCCTCCCAAGGTTTCTTCCTATTCCCCACCATCATAGGGAGTTTTCCCTTGCCACTGTCGCCTTTGGCTTGCTCATTAGGGATTTGGACCCATAGTATTGTTAACCTTGTAAATCCTGTAAAGCGCTTTGTGACAACATGTGTTGTGAAAAGCGCTATACAAATATATTTGATTTGATTGTCCTTGTGCTGTGACGAAGTATGAGCCCAGGTGATCATTTGCAAGTGTGGACATGCACTTAAATACGCTTTGAAATCGATTAAAACCTGTCCTGAATTTGATTCATGACTCATCCTTTTTTGCATTAAATAACTGAAAGTATCTAAGTAACTTTTACTCAAATTACATTTTAAATGAAGTAATTTTGTACTTTTACTCGAGTAAATTTTGAGATGGGTAATTTTACTTTTACTCTGAGTAGAATTTAGGCAAAGTAAAGATACTTTTACTCAGTTACAATTTTTCAGTACTCTTTCCACCTCTGGTCACTATTGATTCGGATCTTTCATTTGACACATATATGCAATGTCACTAAGGCTGCCTTTTTCCATTTATGTAATATTGCCAAGCTGAGACACTTTCATTAGCTGATGCAGAGAAGCTGGTCCATGCTTTTGTCTCGTCAAGATTGGACTACTGTAATAGTCTTCTAATTGGATGCTCTAAACCAGGGGTCTCCAACACGTCGCTCGCGAGCTACCAGTAGCTCGCCACCCCTTTCCGAGTAGCTCGCCAAAGGGCCAATGAATGTCCCATCAAGAAATCTACTTAAATTTATGTCCAATCAAAATTCACAGTTGTTCCTCCCCTTCTAACACTAAATTATTCGCCAATTATACAACAGTTAGTTCACAATCCGACTGGTTGAGAAGTGTTCTAACCCTGCAGATACAGTTGTGATCAAATTTATTCAACCCCCAATGCTGCGAAGGGTTTTATGGAATTCAGTGCACATTTGTAATTGTGTTCATAATGAAATCTTACAAGGACTTGTTAAAGAACTAAATGCAACTAAGATAGCATCAATTTTTTTTGTCATAAAGTATTAAATGGCCTTTTTGTGATTTCTTCATTGACACAATTATTCAACCCCTTTACGACTACCACTCCTAAGAACAGAGGTTCATTCCAGTGTTTTCCATCAGGTATTGAAAACATCTGTGGATGTCAACGAGCAGCAATCAAGCATGATAAGCACCAATTAGGCAGATTTAAAAGGACTGTGATACTCAGCTCCTTCTAGACATCTACTGGTGTGTTTCCAAGCATGGTGAAGGCAAGAGAATGGTCCCAGAAGACAAGAGAAGAGGTTATTGCTCTTCACAAGAATGGCAATGGATATAAAAAGATTGCGAAGTTGTTAAATATTCCAAGAGACACTATCGGAAGTATCATTCGCAAGTTCAAGTTAAAGGGCACAGTGGAAACGTTACCTGGTCGTGGCAGAAAGAAGATCCTGACCGCGACTGCTGTGCGCTACCTGAAGCGTAATGTGGAGAAAAATCCCCGCGTGACTGCTAAGGAACTGAAAAAAGACCTGTCAGATGTGGGCACTGAAGTTTCAGCTCAGACAATAAGGCGCGCACTGCATAACGAAGACCTCCATGCCAGAACGCCCAGACGCACCCCCTTGCTGACTCCAAAGAACAAGAAAAGTCGACTGCAGTATGCCAAAAGTCATGTGGACAAGCCACAAAGGTTTTGGAACAGTGTACTGTGGTCAGATGAAACTAAATTAGAACTGTTTGGGACAATGGACCAGCGCTATGTTTGGAGAAGGAAGAACCAGGCTTATGAACAAAAGAACACCTTGCCTACTGTGAAGCATGGCGGGGGGTCAATTATGCTTTGGGGCTGTTTTGCTTCTAATGGTACAGGAAAGCTTCAACGTGTGCAGGGTACCATGAATTCCCTTCAGTACCAGGAGATCTTGGAGGAAAATGTGATGGAGTCAGTCACAAACCTGCGGCTTGGGAGACGTTGGACCTTCCAACAGGACAATGATCCGAAGCACACATCCAAGTCCACTAGAGCATGGTTGAACATGAAAGGCTGGAACATTCTAGAGTGGCCATCGCAATCACCAGACTTAAATCCAATTGAGAACCTCTGGTGGGACCTAAAGAAGGCAGTTGCAGTGCGCAAGCCTAAGAATGTGACTGAACTGGAGGCTTTTGCCCATGAAGAATGGGCTAAGATACCCATAGGTCGCTGCAAGACACTTGTGTCAAGCTATGCTTCACGCTTGAAAGCTGTCATAACTGGAAAAGGATGTTGTACTAAGTACTAAAAAATAATGTCACTAGGGGGTTGAATAAAACTGATAATGATGTGAGCACAGTAAAGACATTTGTGGTTATTCCATCATAAATATTATGTTATGTTTGTCTAATTTATAAGTGCCTCTTTGATATAATTGTAAATAAGATGACTGAAATGATCAAAATCAATGTCAAACTGGCCAAAACACTTTATTTCAGTGGGGGTTGAATAAATTTGATCACAACTGTATGTGTGATAACAGCGGTATTCTCATTCTCTGTATCACTCCGCGGACGCGTTGTCAAGTAACGGCATGTACATATATTCACGATAACACACTCCCTCTCGTGTTCTATTGCTCAATTAGCTGTCAATCAAAAAGTTAGGCTGCCGTCAATATTGAATAAACCAGGGGTCACCCACGTCATGAGTCGCCCGCGGGCTTGTTTTAAAAATAGCTCACTATAGCGCCATGCACCAAAGCGCTGCATCGTTTATGTTCTTGCTGCTATTACAGATTGTCCGCGGTTGCTAGCGGTCTTCCCGCTTAGCAATTGACACTCGCACACGCAACTTTCGTTCGCCACTCCCCCGCTCAACAACTTTTCGTTCGTACTAATCTGGTAGCCCTCCGCAATAATTGGCATCCAAGAAGTAGCTCCCAGTTTCAAAAAGGTTGGCGACCCCTGCTCTAAATAGTCCATAAAGAATCTATAAATTGTACAAAATGCTGAAGCTAGAGTCCTAACTGCTGAGATGTGATGCTGTCATCCAGCTGTGTCATGGCATCACTCTAGTTGTGACAATGACTTGACTGGAAAGCAATGTCTCAGTGAGCCCTCATGACTGTGGTCACCTCTGAACCCCTCCCTTTAGCTTATTAGCCTGCCGGAGCCATATGCTCATCACTGGCACGTGAGCTATGTACATTTAAATCAATGGTGGTTTAAATTGATGTCCACTCAGTCTGATTGTCTATCTAATGCATGCTTCTACCCAAGACGATTGGATTGGCACCTGGGGGATGGACTGGCCTGCCGGTGGATGTGCTGATGCCGGGTTTGGATGAGCCGTTACCATGAGGTGTTGTGCTGAAGCTGGCTCCTGCCTGAGGCCCACCGCCTGCACCGAGGGGACTGAGGCTGCTTGGCCGGGGAACAGGAGCCTTGACTGTTGCTGTAGAACTTTAGAACCACCCTGCAACCACGGACTTGTGCTAATGGGCTGCCCAATGGAGGATGGGTTCCCTTTTGAGTCTTGGTCCTCCTGAGTCCTAATCCCCACCATATAGGGAGTTTTTCCTCGCCACTGTCGCCTTTGGCTCGCTCATTAGGGATCTGGACCCATATTATTGTAAAGCTGCTTTGTGACAACGTGTGTTGTGAAAAGAGCTATATAAAAAATTTTACTTTGACTTTTGGCCAATTTGCTGAAGCACACGATATCAGCTCGATTTAAATATACTTGAAAACCACAGTGACCACACTACCGACTCGATTTTCTAAATCAAATTACTACATTTTGTAATACCAAGTAAGAATAACTTGTACCAAAAATTTAATTTCCTTAAAATATAAAAATAAAAATCTATAAGCAGAGAAGATGGATATTCCAGGCCCCTCAGAAGCAAACATGGTTGCTGAATCGTGTAGATTTGGTAAGTGTGTGATGCATTTTTGGAGATGTGCTTCCAAGTGGAGTCACTCCCAGCGAGGAGAGATGTGTTGTGGAAGTGATGGGGACTCCCTCTCTTACCTGAGAACATCCCTCACTGTCCCACACTGATGCCCTCTGGCCTTGAAAACAGCAGTGCTGATGTGTTCAGGCATGAAAATGGGTCAGGGGTCAAAAAGGTGAGAAGACCGGAGGTATGGCAACAGGTAATGCCAATATAGTAAGATCCATAATAGTAAAAATACCAAAATTAAAGCAATACTGGAAAGTGGCCATTGGGATGCAGTGCGGATTACAGTTTACTTCTCACTTTAGACCCGCAGGACCGCTAGCGAACGTTCCAGGAGAAGCGAGTAACTAGTAGACTACTATGTTTGTGAATGTAGCAAAACGGTGACAGAAGCTACAGCAGCAACTAAAATAATAGCAACATGATAGCAACAGCTTAGTAGCTTTCACACGGCAAGCCTTTCCCTGTTCAAGTCAAAGTCAAAGTCAACTTTATTGTCATTCAGACTTTACACAAGTGCACAGCTGAACGAAACTGCGTTTCTCCAAACTCCAGTGTTAAAGCACCAGAGCCCAGAGTGGCCGCTGCAACTAGTGCGCCGCCCATTACGCAGAATGGGGGGATAAACATAGAGATAACATTAGGAGGAGACAAAAAAATATGACCACAGATTATTCTCGCAAACAGGACAACAGTCTGTGTGCATGCAAAAAATCCCCAGAGCACATACAGCATTGATAACACAGACAGTAAGCAGTGAGAGGCGTGATTCATTCAGAGAGGGAGAGGGGGGGAGCCAGAGGCCTGGCACACAGTTTTTGTGTCAAAGTTCGCGTTGGAAGGCGAGAGCCATCTCTGACAGTCTCTGTGTGGGGGTAGGAGCAGGTAACCAAGACGACGACCTTCTGGGAGAATTTGTTTGGGCGCCAATGCAGATAAGAAGAATGAAGAATGTAGCAAGGAGCCCGTCCTTGGGAATTTGAGCACGAACTCCTCTTAAAGTCGGCTGTCTCCCAACTGATCCAACTTCGCACGTAGAGCATTGATTCCATCCACGATCGTCTCCAAGCTTTTTCCAACAGTCACAGTCTGTGTTCCAACAGCTCTACCCACCGCATCAATCATGTGGGGCACTTGACGTGGACGCTCAATAGCTGACTCCACTCTTTCAGTTTTCCGATACACCAGGGCAACGCCTAATCCAATCAGCAGAGCCACTGCGATCAAAGTTCCAAATAGGTACACGTCCTCAACATCTTCCAGGGAGAGAGGCGCAAGACACAAACTACGCCAGGTCCCCCATGAGTCATGCACATATCCAGCTGAGGACGTTCCGTCCGGGCATGTGGGTTCTCCCGCACCATGACTCCTCGTGGAAAAAATAGTGTCAATTGCGTTGAGAGACCACCTGATCAAATCCATTTTCTTGTTAATATTTGAAGAGCAGCGTCTGGTTACTTAGACAAGACAGAGAATCTAAGCTGAGCAGGGCAGGGGGAAGGGAGTGCAGGAGTGCAGGAGCAGAGATAAAGTGCGACCGCCTCTCTCGAAAGCCGGAAGGAAGACTGTTGTCTTCTCTGACGATAATGTTGCACTGAAAAATATTGACCTGTCTTGTTAATGGTTGGAGCCAGATCTGTAAACATGAGAAACCCGCTTTCGCCATTCCAGATGGCTCAGTCAATACTATTACATCTTAATGAACCAATAAATAACATCAGCGGCGAAAATGAGAGTTAAAAAATACCAGGGTTCACGTGTTTTATTTTGTCACAAAAGACTTCTAACATGGGCTAAAGTACAGTGTGGGCTATCAAATGAAAAGAGTTTACAACTTCATCTTCAACCTTTTCAGCCATGGCGCGAATGTTATCCTCACATGTCCCTATGGATTCACCAGAGAGACACTAGAAAAAAAAAGTATCTTGTAGACACACTTGTAGCCGTGTCAATGTCAACTACAGACACTAGAAAAAAATCTTGTTTCTTATTTTATGTCACCATTAACTACACAGGGTTGACGTGAACTTAATAGGCCTATCTATCTAGCTATTTTTCACAAGAGCTTGTGGCTAACTCCGACAGTGTTCAACGCAAGCTGTAGCAAACGGCAGTAACTTTGTTTTACCGCAAAATATGAAAACGATTGAAACCATTAATCATAATTAAATCCACTAGGAAATGTACCATCTGGTAAATGTAGTGGTAAATGTACGCTCTTCTGCTTTGTCCCCGGTGAAGATAGCACTAGGTCCTGCTTCTTGTCCCGCTTTGCAAATAACATAAATGAAGAACGTTCGTATGATTGAAACGCAATTTGGCCTCTATGATGGTTCTGGGCGGAAATTGCTGGCAACTGTGTAATTGAAATTGCCAATTTCGGAAGTGCTCTTATTTGCTTATTAATTCAATATGAGATTATATATGTGTGTGTGTGTATATGTGTATATATATGTGTGTGTGTATATTATATATATATATATATATATATATATATATATATATATATATATATATATATATATATATATATATATATATATATATATATATATATATATATATACACACACACACACACACACACACACACCTCCCGAAACCCCCACCACCAAACTCCTCGGATCTACACGATTTGCGTAGGTCACCCTTTTCAACTTCATTAACTCACCTCCTCTTCCATCAGCGTCCCCACTGGGAGACCATTGATCTCCAGAATGCGGTCGCCCACGTGGATGGCATTACGGACCTCCGGACTGATGAGCATTCCACGAACCCTGAAAGAACAGCGCGCACACACACACACACCTCAGCTTGTGCAACACACAAGTTAGGAATGTTTTCCTGGACGACCTGGGACAGGATCATCAGGTTATTTGCTTACTGCCATAATGTAACCACAACAGTGCAACAAGCCTTGAGTCATCTTTAGGGTGCAAGAATATGGAGCATTGTCTGGTTGAGTACAAACACTAAAGCCACGCCATCAACATCACGTGCACAGAAGAGAGAAAACATGTTTAAATCAATCCCAAATCTTCACCACAGATTATATCTCAAACAATGTGTTGAAACAACAGCCAAAAAGCCAACAACAGTGGTGGGTAAACCCAATTAAGAATGTCATTGTGTGTGTGTGTCTAGACAATATTGCCAAAAGTATCTGCTCACCTTCCTTGACTCACATATGAGCTTAACTGACATCTCATTCCTAATCCATAGGGTATGACGTTGGTCCACCCTTTGCAAAACCCTACAACAGCTTCAACTCTTCTGGGAAGGCTGTCCACAAGGTTCAGGAGTGTGTTTATGGGAATTTTGACCATTCTTCCAGAAGCACATTTGTGAGGTCACATACTGATGTTGGACGAGAAGACCTGGTTCTCAGTTCCCACTCTAATTCATCCCAAAGGTGTACTATCAGGTTGAGGTCAGGACTCTGTGCAGGCCAGTCAAGTTAATCCACACCAGACTCTGCCATCCATGTCTTTATGGACATTGCTTTGTGCACTTGTGTACAGTCATGTTGGAAGAGGAAGGGGCCAGCTTCAAACTGTTCCCACAAAGTTGGGAGCATGGAGTTGTCCAAAATGGCTTGGCATGCTGAAGCATTCAGAGTTCCTTTCACTGGAACCAAGAGGCCAAGCCCAGCTCCTGAAAAACAACCCCACACCATAATCCCCCCTCCATCAAACTTTACACTTGGCACAATGCAGTCAGACAAGTGCCGTTCTCCTGTCAACTGCCAAACCCAGACTCATCCATCAGATTGCCAGATGGAGAATCGCGATTCGTTACTTCAGAGACTAATCTTCCACTGCTCTAGAGTCCAGTAGCGGTGTGTTTTACACCACTGCATCTAATGCTTTGCATTGCACTTGGTGATGTATGGCTTTGATGCAGCTGCTCAACCATGGAAACTCATTCCATGAAGCTCTCTGCGCACTGTTCTTGAGCTAATCTGAAGGCCACATGAAGTTTGGATGTCTGTAGTGATTGACTCTGCAGAAAGTTGGCGATCTCTTTGCACTATGTGCTTCAGCATACGCGGACCTGCTCCATCAGTTTACATGGCCGACCACTCCATGGCCAAGTTGCTGTAGTTCCCCAAACACAGACAGTTGACTGTGGAATATTTAGGAGCGAGGAAATTTCATGACTATTTGTTGCACAGATGGCATCCTGTAACAGTTCCATGCTGGAATTCACTGAGCTCATGAGAGCCACCCATTCTTTCACAAATTTTTGTAAAAACAGTCTGCATGCTAAGGTGCTTAATTTTATACACCTGTAGCCACGGAAGTGAGCGGAACTCCTGATTCCGATCATTTGGATGGGTGAGCAAATACTTTTGGCAATATAGTGTGTGCGTGTATGTATGTATATATATTAGGGGTGGGAGATATGGGAATTTTTTTAGCACGATTCTTTTGCATAAAATCACGATTTCGATTTTTTATCATGATATTCCATCCAAAAAAAAGTGGGGGGGGGGGGGGGGGGGGGGGCGCTACAATGCTTTCATTCTAAGCAGATTTTAATGAGTGTCACTGATAAAGTGCACTATTGCACTAAATATACAATATTTCCCAGGACGTTAAACTTAATTAAGTTAAATATTTATACATATAGTCGAAATGATTCGAAATAATTTGCTTTTTTAATCACATTATTTAATGGTTGTTTATTTTCAAAACGCCCAATCTTAACGTCTTAATCTTCACGTTCTCTCATGTTTCGTCCTGGAATTACAAGAGGCTCGTATTTGTTAACGTAATACAAGAGAACTGTTCAGTCAGACAGATATTTGTTGTGAAACGAAGTACTTTAGCCTAAATTCCAGCACTTTTCAAACCTGAAACACAAAGCAACATTAAAATTCATCAGGTAAATGTTCCTTGTTTGCGAGGGTTGTTTCTTTATACTACCACATATCGTTTCGGACAACACTGCAAAGAACGCGGAGTGACGGGGCAAGTTTAAGTACCTGTATAAACGCTTCTGCCGTTTGCGGGGGTTCGTGTGAGGTGTGCAGAGTCGCGCGCTACTGTCACTCATGAAAGTATAATCCACCGAGGCCGCAGCTTGTGAGGCGGCTGCCCCCGCTGCCCGCATTGTTTCACTTTTGGCATATTCCTTGGGATGCCTACGTCTCAAGTGATTGAATAAATTTGTTGTACTGGCATCGAACGTTTTCACGTATTCTTTGCACACTTTACATATCGCTGAAGTTTGGACTTGGTCAGTGAAAGAAAATCCGAACCAATTCCATATTACAGAGGTAAATTTCCTCTTTGTTACCAGCTCCTCGGTTTGGCTTTCAGCCATCGTTGTCCACTTTTAGTTTTTAAAAACACAACATGGAGGCGTGGAAGACGCACAGCTCGCTGTGATTGGTCAGTCCTATGCCCTACGTCTGCCGCATCGGCGGGAACCAGCATAAAAAAAGTCATTGCGCTGATTGGCAAAGGCGATCTATACGATTTCTCTAATTTGGTAGAACGCCTGCGATTCTCCACTCGTCATCGCCATTCACGATTTTATATCGTCATATCGCACACCCCTAATATATATATATATATATATATATAATATTAGAGGTGTGCCAAAAAAATCGATTCATGTATCAAAAATCGATTCTCATTTACTACGATTCAGAATCGATTTAAATGTCCCAAAATCGATTAAGTCGTGGTGAAGTCTTTACGCAGCAGGTTCTGGGACACACTCATGCACGCAAAAGGTTCAAAACAGACGGAGGAAAGAGATATTCAACCTGCCCCGTCTTCATTTATGGCAAAAATACGGGTTCATTTTGGTTTTTACCGAATGCCAGGGAAGACCGAACTGGACACAATGTAGCTCGTGTGCAAGGCATGTGTAACGCAGTGAGCACGGAAGCGTTAATATAGAGAAGGGTGAGAAATAATATAGAGAAGGGTGGACCTAAGTGAAATAATATAGAGAAGGGTGGACCCAAGTGCCGGTTCGCAAGATCAAGACGTTTGACACTCGTCAAATGTATTATGGAGAGGGAAACGCGCACAGCGACCCAGAACGAACAAACAAAACATGGAAGACTAAACACGCAAGAGAATAGAAACCAAAACCCTGAGGGCACGGAGTAAATAGAAACAAAAAACAACGCGGAAAATACAACGTGTGAAAAATAAGACTGTATGAAGACTGTAGGTAGAAAAAAAATTGCGCGGATAAATGCAACGTGAATATGAAACCAATGACGCCAGCAGAAGTAACTGGCAAACAACGCCGCAGCAAAATAAAACCCTTCCCAAAAATAAAGGCAAAACTGATAGGAAGAAATACAGGATTGGGAAAACTTGAGATGGGTCAGGAAGCGAGGCAGGAGATAAGCAATCACAGAGAAAGCAGGGACCTGGCTGTGTACGGTTACGCAGGTTTAGTCTGGGACTGACTCTGGTACCCCTAGCAACGGCTGGGGGAACTGCATCCGAGCCAGCCCTGACAGCTTGCAAAATGAAGCTCAAGAATTTTGGTAACAACAAAAACCATTTTATTTTACCAAAGCACTTAATTTTTGTTAATTAAATGTGAAAGACACTTAATTTTCTGTATTTGTCATTCTGTCTTGCTAAGCAGACTGTAGTAGATCATGCAGATTTTATAGACTGAAGCAGACATTTTTATAAATCAAATTGTTTTTTTAATTGAAAATCGTTTTGAATCGAATCGTGGCCCCCAAAATTGGAATTGAATCGTGAGATAGTAAATGATTCCCATCCCTAATATATTTTTTATATATATATATAATATATACATGTATACATACATACACACACACACACACACACACACACTTATTAGAGGTGTCAATTCCAGGTTCCTCACCAGGATTTTGCTCAGGCTTCCTGGATTGTGTTAATTCCACTAATTTTACCTGGATTGCTAATTAGAAAATCTAGCAAGCTTGAGCAAAATCCTGGTGAGGACTTTTAATCGCAAGTATATTCATTAACAACCATGGAAATCTCAAAGTAATCCCACAGATCCACCACCAACTTCATTATGAGCAGTTATGTGGGTGGAAGCCCACATGTAGGTACATGTTCATCCACTTATTCATCCTGCAGCACATAATCTGATCTAAATGATGATCAGGTTCTATAAATACACTTTTCGGCACTCACAGATGTAAAAACTCTGCCTGGAAATAACTAAGAAACACTGTGTTCACCTTACCTGGACTTGTTTGCAAAACAAGCAACAAAAAACAACAACATGAACTGGTGATTCTAATAAAATCCACATTAGGGCTACAGCTATCGAGCATTTCAGTAATCGAGTACTCTACTGAAAAATCGATTCGATTAATCGAGTAATCAGATAAAACAGAATTGCTTGGTTGAGCAATTAAAAATACAAGAGAAAACACATTTCACTTAATAATGACTGACCAATCGGTTTCCTTTTTTAGATAAGTTATATATTTAAATTCACAACATACATTTCCAAATTGTAAATGCAAATAGAAATAAATACCACAAGTAAATAAAGTAAATTCAATTACTTTCAACTTAGAATTTCTTGTATCAAAACTATATCAGTATCATTTTCTTTCCTGCTAAAGTAACTGCTAAGGTAAAGTAGTTCAGCTATCTTTAATTTATTTATTGTCTTAACTCCACAGCGCTGTTACATAATGCCTGTATTAAGTTATTAAGAACTTGTCTCCGTTGTACTAAACTAGCCACACATTCGACAGTATTGCTAAAAATCAGCACTCCACAGAGCTGTCGTTATGTTATTAAGGTACATTAATGTTAATCTCATTAATGTTGTTAATAAAATTTACATTGTCCCGGCTCCACCGCTCCATTCCGCGTGTCTTCGGCCAAGATGGTGCAGCATTGAAGATGTGCTGTTGTGGTAGTCAAGGACTATGTTACACCGAATACATGTCACTGTATTGTTCTTGAACCTAAAATGCTCCCATACTTTCGACATTTTCTGTCTTTTCCTATAGCCCTTTTCTTCACGTACGTTGTCGCTCTTTTCCCTGGCTGCTTCCATATTCCCGCTTCTCAACTAAAAACCTCTGCCGCGTGGGTGACGTAAGCATGTTGCGCTACATTAAAATTAGTCAGTGCAAAATACCGTTTTAAAATAAACGATCACTTTTTGTAATCGAGTAACTCGAATTACTCGAGTAATCGTTTCACCCCTAGTCCACATAGTCAATCACTTCGATTATCATGTCCAGCAATAAGTCCCGTGTGTGTGTGTGTGTGTGTGTGTGTGAGAGAGAGAGAGAGAGAGAGAGAGAGATGGATGAGGACTCACTCTTTGACCTGCACGCTGGCGGCTGTATTGGCTCGGTCGCACAGCACACTGACGGTGAAGCCACGCTTGCCGTTGGCCGCTGCCGGCATGGAGACGAGTGTGACTGTGTGGGGCAGGGAGGCGGGGCATGCTTCAGCTAAGCCCCGCCTCTCCAGCATTGGCGCCAGGACCTCCTCCTTGTAGCATTTACCACTACACACGCGCACACACACACACACACACACACACACACGACTTTTCAGGATGTGGGATCATCCATGTTTAGTATTTACATGTAATGATTTATACACAATCATATTTAATTTAAAAAATGTGACAAATTAAACCCTAACAAATTATACACACACACATATATACACACAAGACCCCAATGGGCAATAACACACAGAACAGAGGGGGAGGAGGAGGGGGGGGGAGAGAGAGAGAGAGAGACACACACACACACACACACACACTCAGACTGACTGATGCCGAGAGCATGCTCTCACCAGTAGAGTTGGGAGCGTTCCACCAGGGCGTAGGTGTCTCTCTCCTCGATCACAACTTTACAGCTGAGACACACAAAACACTCTGGATGGTACTTGTACTCGCCAGCGACCTGAGAACACAGCCAGAGGTTGTTCTGGATCAGGACCCGTCCACAGTAAATCCAGCCCTCTCTGAAAATCTAGAGTGGCTTTGACCCAAAAGCATCTTTGTGTCAGTCAGGGTTAGCCCGTCTCCGTCAGGGTTACCCCTAAGTTAGGCTAGCCCTAGCCCTAGCCCTAACCCATCTCAGTCATGACCAGCTCTGTAATATTGTAATGCCTTCTCTGCCTCCATAGTGGACGTTCCCATTTTCATTTCGCAGTGCTTTCTTCGTTCAATACAATTGTCTGCAATGATTTATAATATATTAATACTACAATATCATATTGTTTGTAATCCAAAAGGACTGACTATACCAATTTTAACCCTTTTATTTCACAGCTGTAAAACTCAGAAATACCATAATTAATGTACAGGAAGCTGTACAAGAAGCACCAACACAACAGACTGAAGAACGTAACTCATTTGTGTGTAAAAGTGTGGGAGGACCACAGACACATTGATACTCCAGAAATAATCCCTCCCACTTACAGCACCACCCTCACCCCCCTTTATTGGGGATGAGAGAAAAAACAAACAACTCGTGCCAGCAGCAGGACACCGAGCACTGAGGTACACACAACTGGGTTAGGGTTACACAACTGGGTTAGGGTTACACAACTGCCCCGTAGGCTAAAAGCACACTCAAATGAGCACTGAGGTATACACAACTGCCCCCGTAGGCTAAAAGCACACTCAAACGAGCACTGAGGTACACACAACTGGGTTAGGGTTACACAACTGCCCCCGTAGGCTAAAAGCACACTCAAACAAGCACTGAGGTATACACAACTGCCCCCGTAGGCTAAAAGCACACTCAAACGAGCACTGAGGTACACACAACTGCCCCCCGTAGGCTAAAAGCACACTCAAACGCATGCACTCAAAATACCATCAGCCTTAGCATTCTAAGGAATTAAAACCCAAGATCAGGATATCAGGACACCCAAACACCACAAAATCAAACTATCCTAAATTCATTCAGACACTCCAGTTTTCATCATACTGCTACAGTCATTTTAAAATAAGGATGCAATTTTTCATTCTTTGGACGCCATCCCCTACTCATGAGCTGCCTATGGAGACATGGAATTAGACTGCCATGTCTGGCCAGAGCATACATGCTGGGGTCCATTTCATACAAAACCAGGAAAGCAGATTAGTACAAACAGTTATGGAGCTACTGGTGGGTTCACTAGGACTTTAGTACAGTTAAACTACAGCAAGACCGAATGCAGATCTCCCTCGATAACCTAGTATCTGGAAATATCCAGAATACTCAGGCATTTGGATACAGAGAGAATACAGAAATTCATTTCGGAGAAGAGATTATAATCCATGTTGACAGAAGTTTCCATTGTGTAATCTAGAAAGTAATCTTCTAGATTCGATATTGCTCCATTTCCAACATACTGACACTTCGAATGACCTCTGAGTAAGGGGGGTTGCACTGCATTATCCAGTGATGGTGATGACAGAGGTGTGTGTGTGTGTATGTGTGTGTGTGTGTGTGTGTGTGCGTTTCTCACTGGTCTTTAGGACCCTCCCAAACTCATTTTAATCCCAAAGATCACAGCAGATTCAGTGAGGAAAGCACAGCGTGAAGAAGCAGAACGTGTGAGAAGGTGCAGACTGCACATGCTTCACTGCTGTGGATCTGTTCAGACATGGTGGGTCTGGGCTGAGGTTTCTACACCCTGTTGGTTGTGTTAGGGTTAGGGTTAGGGTTAGGGTTAACCCTAGCTGAGGTTTCTACACCCTGTTGGTTGTGTTAGGGTTAGGGTTAGGGTTAACCCTAGCTGAGGTTTCTACACCCTGTTGGTTGTGTTTCCGGGCCTGGAACTGGAAATGCACAGCAGCTGGAAAATATTTGGCAACTCAATTCAAGTCCATACAGAAAAAACCTATTATGCGTTTTTGCTCGGTGGCAAATTCCTCCTTCTCCTTAGGGTCATTTCAGCCCATTTACCCAATGAAAAAGGACCCGATGTGTCTGGTGCCCTGTACAGAGGTCCTGCTCTTAACCAACAGGTTCATGCTCATTTGGGATGCAGCCTATGGCTGACGTTTGCGTTGACTAAAGCAACGTTACTGAAAGCCCATGCACAGGCATTCCAGAGGTATGATGACATCACAATGACATGACGAGACCGCGCCGACCTTCATGCAGCCCACGGGGAATGAGCTCAGAGTCTAATCCTGCAAAACAGCGATCTGGGCTTCAGCAGTCGCAGTTCAACCCTCACCGAGGCCCACTTCTAGAGCCAGGGCTGGAGTTACAGCCAGACAAGTTCCCCGCTGCTCTAGAAAACAACTGCGTTTTTGTTCAAGCTTGTTTCGGACCAAAGAGGAGGACAACACAGGAAAAGTCAGCAAGACGAGAAGCAGCGACACAAACCCCACGGCCCTGCATCCACCCTAACCCTACACCTACACCCTACACCTACACCCTAACCCCATGGCCCTGCATCCACCTGGGTGGTGGGACAGCTGGAAAAAAGATCAAAGAGCAAGCCTTCATCCAAGTTGGAAAATTACAGGAGCACTAAATAATTACTATAAACTTGTGTGGGATAATTACTATAAACACCCCAAGCAAGAAAGCCCCAACATGGATAAATGAGCATTTAACAGGTACCTAACCGCTAAAAACAAACAAAACTGGACATGAACCTTGTGAGTGCACGAGACACATCTGTTCTCATCCGTTTTGACACCTGAAGGAAAATGTCTGCTTGTTAGCTCCAGTAAAACAGGGTACAGGTGAATAACAGGAAGGAACTGCATGACTGGGAGAATTTTGATGCCATTTCTCCAGAGTGATGGCATCAGTGATAATGGCGGTAATCCCTGGCTAAGCGGAAGCTAATCTGCCGTGTTTTTCGTAAAAAAACCTCCTCAATCTCAAACCCAGCAAAATGTTACTCAGATAGAGAGAGAGAGAGAGGATGAGTGAGTGGGAGAGAAAGAGAGAGGATGAGTGAGTGGGAGCGAGAGAGAGAGAGAGAGAGAGAGAGAGAGAGAGAGAGAGAGATGGAGAACAAGAACTCACCATAGCTGGTCCAGTCATAAGCAGAGAGCATCCGTGGCAAAGCTCTCCGAACTTCTCCCAGTAGTGCTTCCTACAGTAAAGGCTTCCACTGCGCTCATAGTACCAGTTGGTCAGGAGATCACGGCACTCGGAGCACCTACGGAACACCACAGCACTGGGGGTTAAAGGGGGCGGAGACTGGAGACTATTGTAGAGTAACCCTTCATCACTAATTTAATACAAGCACGTTTTTTCAGGTCGGATGGGGGCTTATTGGAGACCAATTACCAAGACCAACAGAAAACCCGTCCTGAGCAGACGGAAGAGTCTACACACACGGGATAGCGTGTTGGAACACTGTCTGAACACAAGGTGATGAGGAAGAACTGGAAACAGTGTCCCGGTCATGTGGCTGTCTTTCAAAGAATCTTCCGAGCTCGAGTTAGTGGGGGGGGGGGGGGGGGGGAGGAGAGATCCTAGCATGCTTGCAATGTCTCAGTGAAGTTTTTATTAGAACTCATTTGATGATGAAATGGGAAACAAATGGTAAACAAAGACATGCTTGGGGTTGTGTACACACAAGTCCACGTGCATGAATAAAAAAAGTGCAGGGCTTTCAGGAAATGCCTTCACTCACTTTCTCTTGCAGATCACAGCTATGCTCCTCGTTTTCAAGGAGCAAACTGGCTTAATTAAAGGAGACGGCACTGCACGCTACCTGTGTTATTAGAGAAAAATGTCTGAGTGTACAACAAGACTTTTCTCAAGCATGCCACTGCTTGCTCTGCAGGACTCATTAGGGTGTGTACTGCGGGGGGGGGGGGGGGGGGGGGTAAGTGGATAGAAAGAACCAAGGAACACCCTTACACCACCTAAAACACCACCTTCAGGAAAAGGTGTTGACATGGAACTCAAGACAGACTGCATTCTTTATTTCTGACTGTTGGATCATGGCTTCCATTTTCTAGTGAAAATAGTTACATTTAATTTTTATCTAAGAATCACATAATGGATGGCCTAGAAACACAGCTATGATTCTTGTGTGTCACTCATTCAGGAAAACACACCTGCAGAGTGACAAAGTCCATTCATTCATTGCATAGCATTACAATACACTTGCCAATCAGGCCAAATTCCCTCCTTGCAACCATGGGGACCAAATATTCAAAGCATTCTAGAACCTAAATGCTAGTACTGCAAACAAAGAGCCTGTATACAAAACGATTTTTAATGCATGTTGAAAAATGTACGCAAGATTTTTAAAAATGTATAATGTTCATTATACTTATAATTACAGATTACAAGCCAACAGGTTAAATATCGGAAAAGGTCCCCAAGGCCTCAACTGGTCCGTGCTTGGCAAGAGAAAAGTGTTCCTGGCCTTAACAAATCACACCTTGGACATCCCTCAATAAGGTGCTAATCACTGCTTGCTGTTCCAACTGGGCTTCAGAGAGGTAACAGGTGATGGTGTCACAGCCGTCTTCCTGATGTACGCAACTCTCATTTCAGACCCATTTACATGAATCATGTACTGACTTTCTTTGAGCTGAGGTTTTGTTTTGAGGTTGTTTTTAACTCTAGGCATATGTGCACGTGCACTGGGCTGCAGTGTTGGCATCACTGGGCTCTGATTCATCCAGAGCGCAGACACGACCTCCAGAGAGGCGTCTGGAAGCCCAGCAGAGGCCTGCAGGCCAATCTAGAACACCACTGAAGATCTGAGAAGGGAGGAAAGTGAGTGAGAAAAGGAAAATGTATGTGTGTATGTGTGTGTGTGTTGGGGGGGTAAACAAAGGAAAAGAAGTAGTGAGTAGCAGAATGAGAATGTGAAAAATGAGAGAAAGAAATAAGGTGGGGGTTGGAGTTGGAAAAACAAAAAAAACAGCAAGTTCTGCACCTGGGGGGGGGGGGGGGGGGGGGGAGATTGTGTGTGCGTGTGGGGGGGGGGCATGTAGAGCAGGAGATCGCCGACAGCCTGCACTGATAAGCATCACATTAGCAAGAAGCAGTCCTGGCCACGCCTCCTGGCCCACCCCCTGGGCGCCTGATCCCTGGGCACGTTCCCAACCACCGCCTTTGTTTGGGGGAGGGGGGGGGTGCAGAAAAACAAGCTCTGCTCCCATACGAGTCAAAACACCTCCACATGGAAGCCTCTGGAAGCCAGTGACGAGGAAACAAGCCCAGTCACAAGTCTTGACTGAAATGTATTAAATATTCTTGGAACAAAGGATTAAAATGTGTTTCAATGGGTAGGTGCAGAAAACAACTGATCTCCACATCCTGCTGTGAGAACCACATCACTAGATACAAGACTTAAGATATTCATGCTCTTACCCAATAATGGGTCCAATACGCTTGTGCACTGAGCAACTTGTGTGTGGAGTGATGTAGTGGTAACATCTGGTAACCCAAGTCAATCTGAGGGCTGGTGAATCATTGGTCTCACTCTCCGTCTGTCTCTCTCGGTCTCTCACTCTCTCACACACACACACGGTCACATCCGTGAGCCCCATATCTGTCTAGCGTGGAGTACCTCCAAGTGTACAAACACGCTCGCATACAAACCCACGTGCACCAGGATGAAATTTCACCATAAAACCAGAATGGTCTCAGAGGTTTTGACTCACTGCCATTCTCTACACCCGTCTGCTCTCAAACACCCAAAACTGAGACATGCAATAACTGCTCAAAACTCAAGAAAAACGCTGCAATCCCCCCCAACTGCTGTCCACAAAGGCAGCCAATCGCCAACGAGAGAGCAAAAGGGAGAGAGAGAAAACACACCAGAATGGTGCAGGTGAACAGCACAAAGGCGTCTGGGTGCTGACATACTGCAAGGCAAACAATACAGAACAAACGACTCCGCTTCCTTCATTCCACAGCACCGAAAACAAGAGAACATTCCACGGCATGCGGCAGTGTGGACTCATGACAAACACAAACCACCACACACACGTCTCCGCATTCGCCAGGCACCACCACCTCTTCTGAGGAAAGCAGGACCAAAAGGGAGGAAGTTAGAGAGAGAGAGAGAGAGAGAGAGAGAGAGAGAGAGAGAGGGGGGGGGGGGGGGGGGGGAGAGGGAGGGGGAGACACAGACACTCAGCCACCAAACGACCGGAAAGGGGGGAGGATGAGCAACACCCCAATACTCCAACCCCAACACCCCAATACTCCAACCCCAACACCTCAACTCTAGATGAGGCACGGCGATTAACAAGAAGAGCTTTGAACATGGCAGGGTGACGACTCGTGATAAACACATCAGTGAAACAAGTTCACAGCAGCTCTTCTTAATAGAAAGCACAGAAATATCACGCCGTTTATGTCATAAGTGCAGCTCCATACAGCTGGAGGCATCACCGTTACTATATGACTGCATGTCGCAATACGTCAATGAGATATATCTAATAGGGGTGGGAATTGTTTACTATGTCACGATTCGATTCGATTCCGATTTTGGGGGCCACAATTCAATTCAAAAATCGATTTTCGATTCAAAACGATTTTCGATTCAAAAAACGATTTGATTTATAAAAATGTCTGCTTCAGTCTATAAAATCTGCATGATCTACTACAGTCTGCTTTGCAAGACAGAACGACAAATACAGAAAATTAAGTGTCTTTCACATTTAACAAAAATTAAGTGCTTTGGTAAAATAAAATGGTTTTTGTTGTTACCAAAATTCTTGAGGTTCATTTTGCGAGCTGTCAGGGCTGGCTCGGATGCAGTTCCCCCAGCCGTCGCTAGGGGCACCAGAGTCAGTCCCAGACTAAACCGATGTAACCGTATGTTCTCAGCCAGTCTGCTTTCTCTGTGATTGCTTATCGTTTAATGGTGTCTCGCCACCTCTCTCTGTTATGCTTTCTCTTTACTTATTCGAGTATCTCATGCGTCGCATTCTGACCCATCTCAAGTTTTCCCAATCCTGTATGTCTTTCTATCCGTTTTGCCTTTATTTTTGGGAATGGTTTTATTTTGCTGCAGCATTTTTTGTCAGTTACTTCTGCTGGTGTCCTTGGTTTCGTTTTCGCGTTGCATTTATCCGCGCTGTTTTTTAGTTACTGTTGTTGTTTTGTTTCTTCCTCCCGTCTCACTACGGTTGAGTATTATTTTTCACGCGTTGTATTTTCCGCATTGGTTCTTTGTTTCTATTTACTCCGTGCCCTCACGGTTTTGCTTTCTATTCTCTTGCGCGTTGAGTCTTCCGTGTTGTTTTGTTTGTTCGTTCTGGGTCGCTGTGCGCGTTTCCCTCTCGCTAATACATTTGACGAGTGTCAAACGTCTTGATCTTGCGAGCCGGCACTTGGGTCCATCCTTCTCTATATTATTTCTCACCCTTCTCTATATTAACGCTCCCGTGCTCACCGCGTTACACAAGCCTTGCACACGAGCTATTTTGTCCAGTTCGGTCTTCCCCGGCATTCGGTAAAAACCAAAATGAACCCATATTTTTGCCTTAAATGAAGACCAGACAGTTTGAATATCTCTTTCCTCCATGTGTTTTGAAACTTTTCCGCGCATGAGTGTGTCCCAGAACATGCTGCGTAAAGTCTCGCGTAATTTTGTAATTATGTAACGCGAGACTTCACCACGACTTAGAATCGATTTTGGGACATTTAAAATCGATTCTGAATCGTAGTAAATGAGAATCGATTTTTGATATATGAATCGATTTTTTGGCACACCTCTAATATCTAAATATAGAGATTGACTTGTTGGGTCATATGACTTTTGTGGTTTGTTTGAAGGATTTATCTGCCAATTCCAGTCTTCAGAAATATCAGCATAGCCAAGGCTAGGCTGCACTCTGTGTGGCCCCTGACTGCCCCGAGTGGTGTTAGCACTTTGTGAAGCCCTGAGATTGGAGCTTGCAAAGCCATTTGAGGTCAATTTGATCTCCGGCGTCATACAGACTTTGGGAATGAGTCAACTCTCCCAAATGTTCACGCTCTTTAATCAGCGAGAGGGAAGTTAAGGACAACGCAGCCCTTGCAGATGGGTTTACCTGCTGATGGCTGCAGACTGTGCAAGAGCGCAAGCGCAAAAAGAGATCCATAATACACCAATGCAATGGCGGGAAAGGCAGACGCAATTAGCAAGACGCAATTAGCAAGACACGGGTTTCGTTCCTCGAGGCCAAGAGGGGCCAAGGTTTTCGTTCTTTTTTTGCAGTCACAGAGGGGCATTAACCAGGCCAGTCAGCTTTTTGGCAGTAATTGTCCAGGAGCTTGGCCCCGTATGTCTGGAGGGCTGCTGAATCGCCGTCTAGGAATGTAATGGCAGACTCTTCAGTGCCTTGGAGAGGAGGAGTTGCTACCTGTCCTACAGTGGAATGGGTTACAGGAACGCAAACGGCCCATCAGTAAGGGGAGGGCGTAACACACAGCCTATTGCCTCTGACCCTTCAGTCAATGACCCTAACAATGCAATACAGCATGTACATGGTGCTGAAGGGAATTTAAAAAATCAGTCCTTAATCTGGACCAAATAATCCATTCATCCACAGAGACTAGAGACTTCAGCCTCCAGATCAATAAATCAGAGCCATAAATCAGCTACCAGTGCTTATACAAATATACAGACTCCGCTCCCATCGAACCCACACAGGACTGATGCAGTAGGTCATTCTCTGATCATCCAGGTTGCTACCACTCTGACCCTCCTGTCACACAGCCAGATTACAAGGCAGTCTGTGCTCTCACCAGTCTGTTAAGACGCCACACACCTGCTTTACAATAGCACAGCTGGTGGTGTTCATAAGCATTTAAAATGTTAGAAAAGGGGGAGTACATTTTAATTTTATAGTTTAATAAGTTATGTTCTGGCTGGTAGATTTCTAACTGAACATAAACATTTTGGTTCATCTGACTGATACATCTGGGGATTCCGACTCACTTAAGCAACCACAAGGAGCAACTAAACTGAATTAAGAAGGAGATGGAAAAACTCCCATCATTCTGTTTCAGGAACTGTGCTTTCCAAGCAGAGCCTAGACACGCACACAGGTCACACACGGCATAGACACACACACAGGTCACACACGGCCTAGACACACACAGCACAGTCCCATCTAAACTACTGCAAACACAAAGGGCATCTGGGTCTTCTCAGCTCATAGTAGTAGCTGTGCATTGTAACAGTTGCAATGTGGTTCTGACAACAAATCAAAACTGACTCTAGGGCTGAACGATTAATTGCATTTGCGATAATCTCGCGATATTTTAAAACGCGATTCTCTAATCGCACAGGCTGCGATTTAAACTGGTCATGTGACTTGGGAGCGAGCCGAGCCGAGGACGAACGGAGCAAACTCGAGCAGGAGGCAGAGAAGTGAAGTTAACACAGCACACTTTAACTTGTTGCACAATGGCTTCAGGCTCGACAGAAGCTGACACAACTGAAAGTGTAATACCAAAGATGGGCAGCACATCAGTTGTGTGAAATTACTTTGGCTTTTTAAAAGATGCTGCTCAACGTCAGGTACCTTGTAAAACGTGTCTTGCTACTGTTGCTACGACGCGAGGAAACACTACAAACCTTTTTCAGCATAAAAAAAAAACACTACAAAGTATGATATTTGTAAGGTTAAAATGCCAACGACCAGTGCTGCGTCTTCAAATACGCCAAAGTGTTTCTCTGCGCTTATACAGCTTTAGTATGCGGTGAGCAGCAAAATACCGTAAAATCACGCATATAGGCGCAATAAGATTTAAAGCACGGATGAATCGCGAAAGCGCGGATAGCTTGACCGCGGTCCAGCAGACTGGGTTCACTGACCGAACCGTTTGAAAGTGTAACTCCTTATGGATGTAATTGGAAGCGGCATGCTGAAATAACTCGGGCAGTAACGGAGTTCATAGTGAAAGACATGATGTCCGTTAATATAGTGAACAAGCCCGGGTTCATGGCTTTGTTAAACACACTGGATATGCGCTACCAAATGCCCTCACGCACATATTTTAGCCAAGTTGCTATACCTGCAGGGTTGCCAACTCTCACGCATTGAGCGTCTTAGACTAAAAAGTTACTAGTTCGCTCTGGCGCCAACCACAGGCGGTCGATCGATCGCGATATAATAATAATACTTAAATTTTGTCCATTTTACACCGCCCCGATAACAACAAATTACGTTCACCACCCACTCCAGGTTCAAGTCTCACTCCAAGCGATCTTGAAAAGTTGGCAACCCTGTATCTGAGCTGTTTAAAAAAATGCCAAAAAAGAGTTTCCTGAAAACAGTGGGAAAATCGTGATTTTAAATCGCAATCGCAATTTATAGATAAAAAATTGCAATTAGATTATTTTCCAAAATCGTTCAGCCCTACTCTATACTGTGGTGTCTGGCCTCTACAACCAGAGCAGAGCAGATTTTTAACTAGTTAAAACTAGCAGGTTTTATTTGGCTACTCTGTAATCTTCGCAATACATTTAGTCAAAGACTTTTGACACCATTATGCTCAAAAACACTTTCCTTATAAATAATTAAGCCTGAAAACACACACAGAAACGGAGATAAGGAGAAATGAACAGACACCTGCACACTGGGAGGGATAAAGACAGGACGGGGACACAGAGGATGGGGACACAGCTCGACAGATGTGAAAAAGACAATCAATGCCTATTCCATTTGAGTGGAATAGGCAATTGTATGAAATCAGCATTTTATATAAACAATATCTCTGCAATGTTCCTTTGGGATTCTACACACACACTTGTGGAATAATTGAGGAAACAACACACACTCACACACATCATTGCTACTACAAGGCTTGTAAAAGGCTGCTGATCCTTGGAACTTGCAGGACTGTAATTGCCACAAGCCATAAATATGCAGCAACACAACCTGAGCTCGACTTATCTGCTGGCACAGCCGTGACAAGAACATAAAGCAAACTTCTATCCTAGTCCAGTCAGTGAGATATCTATGGCAGCTAGCACGGACACCTCCATGGTACCGCCTAAATGTCCATTTAACCGTCAATCACTATTTACTTAATGGTTAAGTGCAAGGATAATAACCTCCTTGGAAATATAAATTGTTTCCATCTGCCACACTATCAAACTTACATTGTACACATGGTCAGTGTCTTAATGTGTAGAGATTTACTTTAGCGATCACGAGCTCGAACCTACAACTCCCAACTCTAACCATTGTATCTCAAGAGTAAAAATGAATAAAGGAACTGGAATAGATAAACACATTAGTAAACAAGTAAATAAAGATAAAGGAAAATATACCCCTCAAACGTACATTTTGTTCCATAATACATTTGTTCCGTCCAGTTCCACATAGACGAAACCGAACAGCTCTACTATAAGATCTACACTTACCGAAAACAAGCGTTGTGCCAAACGTCTTTAAGGACCTTCAGGTGAAATGCGTCTTGAATGCGGCCTCCACAGGCTGTACACACACGGTCCGCCGGATCTGCGGTGCACGTACATGTCAGTTCATCACAGCTGATCTACTCCAAACACAGACGCTGCAGTGTGTAATAAACTGTGTCATGTAATAAACCATGCGCACGTTTTCATTCACAGGACCCGCTTTAATGTCAACAATTCCTGCAGTCCAGAAATCTGGTTTGTGTTAGTTTACTATTGGGTTATTTTTAGCAGGAAATGAAAAGGAAAGATTCGTGTTCAAAATAAAAACAATTTTTTTTATTCAGTTGAATGTTTTTCTAACAGCATTTCCTACAACGCCCAGTGTTTTAAAAAGTCAAAGAAGACAGTGTAGTTAGTGCAGGCTTGTAAGTTTATTTCTCTCTCTCTCTCGGCGGAATAATTATTATAAAATGTGATTCTTCAAAAAGTAGATAAGAACCGCTGGTTACGGATCACTGAACTTTGTATGGCGAAAGTGAAGCTGTTCCGCAAACACACACCGGATTCTGGTGTCACACCTGACTTATGGAACTAGATCAGATATGCAGGTACACTGTGGGAAAGTGGCCGAACTAGCAGATTCTCGTAATCCCATTACTAGATTAATTTCTACAATATCAAAAACTGACGCACGATTCGGGTTTTGAGACCAAACGAAATGGGAGGCTACGACTTAAATATCAATAGTACATGGATTAACTTAAATATATGGATATCTGGCTATCTACTTCAGGTAAAACAGTTATCGCCATTTATAAACATAGCTAGTTAATTTAGATACATTAAATTGTTACTTATACGCGTGTCACTTTTCGATAGCTTTGTTTCTTCGTTTTACCTTCTTGTTCGTCCATCTACTTGCTGGCTATGTTAAATATAAGTTCACATCCTTGTCCAGATATGTAGAATATGCAAGAAAGCACATATATGATGCTCTCTTGGAGTCAAACACAATACAATAAATGCAGACACTTTTACGGTGAGGAATTCGAGCTCCACCGACACCAACTTCTCGCTATTTGAGCTGATGACGTCACACGTCTGAAATTCCTGTACGGAGAGCGGAAGGGATCAAACAACAACACCTGAAAGAGGAGAAATCCGTGTTCAGCACAAAGTGGTAGTTTATGCTGCAGCACCATCTCCTGCTCATTAGGTACTAACGTCGATTTGCTTCAAGTGAGTAGGACTGAATCCGCTAAGAATTGCTCTTTTCTAACAGTGGAATCCCAGAATCTCAAAAGCGTATTCGTGTGTGTACCAGATTTGGCTGCAGTGTCTCTTTTGAAGTGAAAACATACAGCGTAACACTCCGTGACGTAGCTAAGGACAGTGGTCGAATGTGATCAATTATCGAGGGTATCGTAATGATCAGGGCCCAAATGATTTGGTGATTGTCCCAAATCATCAGCACTACACTGCTGCATTTTTCCTGTAGCAAGAAAACGAAGCATCAGCGCTTCTTTTAATTCAGCTGGGATGGCGTTGCTGCGTGTAGTTGAAGATGAGATGACATCTCTCACCAAGTCAGTGACAAAGATGATTCCTGCTCTGTCCAGTCTATATCGTTTGATCAATTGAATGTCATCATACATTTCAAAGACATTCTTCCTCTCTTGGAAGGTTCGCACGTGTCTCTCTCTTCTCAGTGCTATCTCAGCCCCCTGGTGGCAACTCTTAACAACTTAAGAGTCCTCTGGAGCAGTCTTTTCGGGAGAGTAAGAGTGATTCTTATACTTGAGAGTTTTGATAACTGGCACTTACACTTAACTCTGTGAGTAGGAGCAAATCTAAGAATTTTTCAGCACTTAAGTCCAAAATTCCACACTAAGAAGTTTGATAAATACGGGCCCAGAGCTCCATAAAAAGGTTACATGATTGTATCCTGGATATTAAAACATGGATGAATAATAATTTTCTCCAACTTAATGACAGGAAAACAGAGGTTGTTTTGTATGGTTCAACCAAATTAGCACAAACCAGTAACAGTAATTTAGGCTTTCTGAACTCCTATGTTTGATGTCACGTAAGGAATCTGGGGGTAATTTTTGATGCAGATTTGAAATTTGATAAACAAATTAGTACAGTTGTCAGAAATAGCCTTTTTTCCAATTAAGAAGCATTGCCAAAATTAAATCATTTGTTACTCTGCATGATTTAGAGATAATTATTCATCACGGTACATATGGGCCTTCTGCGTTCTCTCACGTCTTCTTCGTCCTGTTACCCTCTGGTATGATGACAGACCCGGTACGGACGGGCTGAACTGGAAGGTTAGGGGTAAAATCCGGGATTAACCTGGAACTGAGAACAAAAAAGGACAACGCAGAACCCCCCTCACCTTATCTACATTACAGTTGTTTTTCTTTTATTAACTCAGTTTGTTTTTTTTTGTGTGTGTTTTTACAGCTATTACATCAACACTGCAAATAAAAGCAAAAATAAATCCCAATAACCACCTCATCTCTCCAATAGTTCCAGCATCCCACCAAAGCTCAGACAATTTTATTAAAGGAAAAAGCCAGTTGTTTTTTTTCTTTCTTCTTTTGGTCAGAGACATATAAAGTGAATTTGCTAAAATGAATGATAACTTTTCAGATTTCTATGAATACCAAACCATCAACTTTTCTAAACATAACCACTGAATGCTCTGTCCAAGACTGTTAAATTTCTCCCTCTAACTAGTGTCTGTAGTCCTTTACACACACTCTGTGTGGTCTGTGGTCCTTCACACACTCTCTGTGGTGTCTGTGGTCCATTCGACTCTCAGGCACAAGTGCGAGTAACTTGTTTAAGTGAACAGGGTCCTGAGTGGCTGCTCACAGTAGTGTGTGGAGCTGCACACATGTTTCTCACACCTCAACCCCAGCGTAGCCCACAGCCTGCCTGGCCTTCTCTAAGACGTCCCTTATGCCCACTCGACACAAGAGCCCGTCAACAGCCACAACACATTCAAGAGTTATATGCAAAAGCAAAACCTTTGTGGACAATTCCATTCTTCCTGTTCCCGGGAACAAATAAAACCATTGCTCCGGGAACACCACTGTCTGTGGGACCCATTAGAAGGGTTTTTTCCAAGGAGACCAAGTTAAGTGATGCCCCACTGGGTATGATCACTCGCTGACCCCTCCCCCTAGACCCTAGGGGCCCCTGGGAAAGAGCAGGAATTGTGCCTCCTTCAGTTTGGTGTTATGACATTCTGCTACTGTGCAGCCTTCTTTAATGTGTCCATCATATGTTCTCCAGGCTTACCGCTGTGGTGACAAGAGCAGTATTTATCGGTGGAGCATCCCCCCCCCCCCCCCCCCTTGTTCTGTAGAGATTTACGGAAAGGGCTTAGAGAGCAAGAGGACATGGGTGGTGTGTTGGTCCATCCAGATCTGAGATACAGCGCAGTCCGTAGCCGCCCAGTTTGTGCCGCCGATGGCCTCTCAGGCCCCAGGTGTTCCGGCGGAGTCCATCAGTGGTTCACCGCCACCCTCTACTGTGTCCTGCCTGGGCGTCTGCTCGCTGGACTTGGCCGCCACCACGATGGTGTTCTCATCCACCAACTCGCAGGTTGGGTTGGCGAATGCAGACAGCGGAAGGGTGATGCGGTGCATCTCGCGCTCGAACACACGCTGATCATGCTGCTTCTTCAGGTCACGACCCCTGCAGAGGACGACATGAGTTTGGGTCAGCACCTTAGCCCTTCGGTCTCCACTACAGTCAGAACCTAGAGTTAGGGTTAGTCAGGCAGAAGTGCACTCACACAGTTTGTGACTCACTCTGTAATCATCAAACACTGCATTATTAACTATCAACAAGCAACAATAAACTATTTTACTATTTCATTAATCTCGATGCCCTGCATACATTGAGCAAGGAGCAGGTTTCAAAAGAAAAATACATGAAAATATATGCACAGGATCTGAGAACCACTAGCAGAATAATCGTGTAAATGCATATAACTGTAGCCAATTTCTGAGGTTCTGGTATTCAGGTGTACTGGAGACACGAGTTACATAACGCACTCATTCCAGCATTGGCAGCTACGTCTCATTGGCAGCTACGTCTCAATCTTTGCTCCCCACTTGTCTTCCTGGAGCATTCGCATCACAGCGAAATGACCAACATCTGGTTCTTCTTCAAGATGGGCCTCGTTAGGTGCACTGAAGATGGGTCTTTCAAAGTCAAAGTCAAATTTATTTATATAGCGCTTTTCACAACACACGTTGTCACAAAGCAGCTTTACAATCGCATGGGTCCAGAACGTGGACAACATGACAATGACCCAAAGCACACGTGTTGTGCGTTCAGAGATGCTCTTCTGCATGCCTCAGTTGTAACAACTGGTTATTTGAGTTACTGTTGCCATTCTATCAGCTCAAACCAGTTTGGCCATTCTCCTCTGACCTCTGACATCAACAAGGTAATTGCACCCACAGAACTTCTGCTCACTGGATATTTTCTCTTTTTCTGACCATTCTCTAAAAACCTTAAAGATGGTTGTGCGTGAAAATCCCAGTAGATCAGCGGTTTCTGGCATACTCAGACCAGCCTGTCTGGCACCAACAACCATGCCACGTTCAAAGTCACTTAAATCACCTTTCTTCCCCTTTCTGATGCTCGGTTTGAACTGCAGCAGATTGTCTTGGTCATGTCTACATGCCTAAATGCAGCGAGTAGCTGCCATGTGATTGGCTGATTCGACATTTGTGTTAATGAGCAGTTGGATAGGTGTACCTAATAGAGTGGCTGGTGGGTGTGTGTTTGCATGTGTGTGTGTGCCTGTTCTGACCTTACTGCACTTGTACTGAAATACACACACACACACACACACACACACACACACACACACACACACACGTTCAACCCTGTTCCATGGCTACCCCTGAAGTTCCAAACTCCCACACGTGGCATTTCACACCGTAGCTATCCACACACCTCCAAAACAGATCAGCAAACCAGGTACAATAAACCAGTGCCACGTGATTCATTTTATTACACCATGACTGCTTCATCATGCTCCCCCTCATCTTCATCATGCTCCCCCTCATCTTCATCATGCTCCCCCTCATCTTCATCATGCTCCCCCTCATCTTCATCATGCTCCCCCTCATCTTCATCATGCTCCCCCTCATCTTCATCATGCTCCCCCTCATCTTCATCATGCTCCCCCTCATCTTCATCATGCTCCCCCTCATCTTCAGTTGCTGTATCTAAAAAATGGTTGTTTGTCCGTGTCCCCATTTTTTTACTTTACTGGTGACTTTAGCGATGGATTGTGATATGCGTGTTCGCGTGTGCGTGTTCACGTGTGCGTATAGCAGCTATGACGGCTGTGCTCACCTTTTATAGAAGTAGCCAACCGTGATTCCCACTCCCAGTAAGATGATGATGGCTATCATGAGAATGGCCAGTACATTTCCTGAAAGATCACAACACAGAGGTCAGGGTGGTGAGCTCAGAGTAAATCTCTGATGTCAAGCTTTTGGAAAAAGCTTTAAAACCCCCTGAACCAGCTTGTTTGAGAATTAAACACACCCAACCTCTACATCTGTCAGGGACCGATGGAAACGACGGCTCAGGGCCTCAGGCATAAGGGAGAAGGTTGAGAGGGTAGAATTTTGGTAAAAGGTCATAGTAGTCCCAGTCACAACACCTACCCATAGTCCCAAGGTCTTTGTTCTTCTTGGGTGCGAACCTGACCCGCTGGTTGACACCCTCCACTGGCTGTACCACAGCGCCCTCTGCCTGTGTGGATGGGGGTTGAAAGGCCTCCACCTTCTCAGAGGAGGACCTGGGTGAAGTGTCAGGCTCGGCTGAAGTTGCTGCTTCTGGGAAAACCTGATCTGTGGGGTGAAAGATCACTTGCCTGATTACATAATCAGATATATATTCATAGATTCAGATGTTTTTTCACACCTTTATTGCTTTCGGTTTTCAGAAACGTCTGTATCAACACGAAAGGCCTTTTTACAACTATTAATAGTTGTATAATACAACTATTATACAATTATACAGTTGTATAATACAACTATTATACAATTATACAGTTGTACTATTAATACTATACTATTAATACTATAATAACTTAGAGATTCAGGTCATTATCATAGATCCACCAATTCAGGTCTTGATAAGAGTCATGAAAAAGTATCAATTTTGATGCCGTTGTCAACAGTTGCCAACAATTGTGTGTTTGTTGTCATTATTCTCTTGGGAATTCTCTCATTTAGTGTTAGAAACAAAGTGTCAGAGTCAAATGGAACTTTTTTGTATATTCCTCATTTCTCATTGAATAGTCAGTGTCCACATGTCAGCCATGATAAGCCACCATTACAGGCTGAGCAAACATCAAGATTCATCTCATTTATTTACCTTGGGGGTCAACTGCTATAGCAACCAGACCAGACATTCTCCTTCACAGATGAAACCATGCACTGTGTGTTTTCTGGTCACGTGGGAGAGACAAGAAACCAGAGCTGAGATCCTGCTGTCATCACCTAAACTCTTCCCTCCTCCTCGCACCCTTTTCTAGTTATCTACCAAACCTACCAAGTTAAATGGCATGAGATCACTAGAGAAACCGACCAATCAGCAGCTGTCTCTGTGGAGAGCATGGCACTTTCGCCCAATCAGAATCCAATATCGGCAACTCTTGCAGAGCTACCAGACAAGTTTCCCTTCACGCACATGGGCCTTTGTCTCTCTACACTGAGCCTCAACGGTCTCTCTAAACTCTCTAAACTGAAGGCCAAGACCTCTGGCACCATTGTAGCTGATCTGCTGATCTAAAAAAACAGCTTCAGAAGTTCAAATTTACATTTGATCTGCCATCTTGATTTTGCTGACTAAACTCTCAGACACTCACTCTAATCGGCTGCGACATATGTGACTGAGAGCCCTAGATCATACACACACACACACACACACACAAAATTGTGTGTATCTTAAGAGCATATGCCCCACACAGGCTGAAGGTCTTCAAAGCTCACTGGAGAGCATGTATATTCCACTCGCTCATACCTCAGTAGTACCTCAAACCTCTGAGGCAAACACTTTCCCTGTTTGTAATAGATGTCTTTGTACACATTTCTGCTGAATAGGGCTTGGCAGTGCAGTAGTGGCAGACAGGAACAGAACCAGGAGGGGCAGAAGGCAACACTGCACATGTGCTGCAAAATGGAAATGAATAACTCCAGGCACCTCAAATAACTCCAAGAACCTAGTGAGGACTCTTAAAGAAAATCTTGTGTATGTGCAGTGTACACAACATTTAGAGAATGAAGGTAGAATCAGTCAGAGAGGTCTATGTGCAGTGTAATTGCTCCAAACAAGATTGTTTTCATTTATATGTAAATAAACACACTGATGCAATCTAAAAAAAATTACATTATCAATAACATCTTTAAGCAAAACATTAACAGGCAATATGTTATGTAGCAATAATGGGTTTATATTTGCAAAGGAGCTGTGTACTGTAGAGATGAGCAAAACCAAGATGGATACCTTGGCATGGGTCAATGGTGCACGCCTCTCTCAGGGTTAGTCCATCTGCTGAGGAAACATAGCACCAAGGTCTCTCTGAGTCATCGGGGTTACGACAGAAGATGTGGTCCCCAACCCCTGTTGAGAAAGAAAGGGTACAACACTTCAACACAGTGCTGATTTAACAGAAGCGTGGTCCCTTAGTAAAAATAACACCTAGCTAGGCAGGCGGTTATGAAGCTACAGTTCACTTGCTTTTCATAGGCAAGATCATTGTTGGTGTTTTTCTATATTGTGAGAGCAAATATACAAAACATATATCATATTTGATTTATTTATAATAATAATGGTTTTATTCATGGAGCCAATGAGTCGGTTTAAACCCACGTTACATTAAAACCTAACGCGTTAAGTTAGAGAACTCACCCGTGTGCAAGTCTGCGTGGCCCGTGACGTCATAGTCTCTGCTTACGTTGTTCCAGTTGAGACAAACGATCCCCGAGGAAGATTTGTGTCGCGTGCCCCTGTACTCCACACCATTAGAAGTCATGCACTCTGCAAAATGTCAAAATGTTCATTACTGGAAATATTAGCTGTGCCGTGCATTGCTGATGTCAAATTACACTACTGCACAAAGACCTTTATTCTAGGTGCAATAACAAAGCCAAGATTTCAAGTAGGTTTCACAATTCAAAGACCAAGACTATGTTTTGTTTTGCAGTTCTGAACGTGTTATTCAAAACTTTTAAAATAGTAGAATGTAAAAATAATATGCATTCAAGTCAGATTACACATCATATGAAAATCGAAAACAGTACACCGAATACTTTCTACAAGTTTGACATTTTTAGCAAGTTTAAAAACTTTTCCCCAAACACAATAACAAAGAACAAATGTTTTCCTACCTGGAATTACAGACGAACAAGTCACCAAAACAGCGCTCATCAAAACAACAACGTGCACGCGACAGATCATTTTAAATTCCCAAATATCGTACTAACAGGTGCAATTCATGTTGAACTAACGTGAAAATGTGTTAACACTCCTTTCTCTGTGTAGACCCCTGTGCTGGATGCGTACTAATGAAACGTAGAGATGTGTGTGTGCTGGTGGTAAACAGGCTCCCTGCTGAAGGAACTCCCCTCTGCAGTAACGCTGACGCGGACACGTCCTCACCCTCCTCATCCTCCTCTTCCTCCAGGTCCTACAACCACCGAGTTCCGACGCTCGCGCCACAATAATCAGTAAAACGTGCGAAACGTGCGAAACGCCTCAATGCACAAAGACGCCCTGAACCACAAGTTGCTTTTTTGTCAAGAATTCAACGTTAGATATGATAACTACACTTAACTCAACGTTAGATATGATAACTACACTTGATCTGCCATTTGCATCCTGAGCTTTTGTTTCGCCTTTTCCCATCCAGTTAAGTCATCAATCCTCCTTAATAAAATCAGATATAGCAGCATTGGGAGAAAATGTTAAAAGGCCCCTTTCTTTTCTTACGTGTGGGTTTTCGAGGCAGCACGTTTCCGCTCGGATACGTTTTGATTTAGTTCGACGTTTGTTTTTATTCTTACAGTAAAGATAAAAGTAAAACAAAAACGACGTCTCATCATGTTCTAATGACAATGTGGTCGAAACCGTTCATACTACACAATCATAGAGTATTAACGCATTTAATATATTACAGTAGCTATATTCTGGTTTTGTGTTAATATTTTGTAACGTTATAACGCATTTTGTTTCTGTGCATGATTTAGACTCCTTGGACTCCGTATGCAGAATATAAACTTGCTTCTTGTCTCTGCTGATTAAGAAAATAAGACCCACTTTCAAGCTTTGCCTTCAAAATGTCTAATTGATTCACCATATGGAAATATGGTGAGATATATTAGGTTATACGGCTTTTTAGAGAATGACATTAAAGTGACTTTATTATGCCAGATGGACCACTTCCTGTTCCACAGCGCAACAGATTTAACTCACTCGCTGACTCGTCCTTCCATTTTTGTAATGAATGCACAAAATTTGCAAAAAATAAAATTCCACGGTGCTTTGGTACTAACGGATCTCTGTAGCTCAAAGGGTTCGGTTCAATTATATTCCTTACAGTGTCCTTCTGGTTAGGACTCATTTCACTCGAGCTCAGAGCACGGGCTATTTTTGTTTAACAAATTCTTAGAAGGAAAGTCTTACATTTACATAATAAAAAAAATAGGAGAATCGTGCTAAAGCAGCCAGCGGTTAGCCTGCTGTTACTGCTTACGACTCCATTCTCGTCAGGAATAACATTTTATTTACGTATTTGCATAATACAAATTGTTTATGAGCTGCACTATCATTAAGGGCTCACGTGCAAGGAAAAGCAGAAGATTGATCTGGTCATAGGACACACAAAGCCACCGGTGACCTTCATAAAGATTCCTATGAATGCTCTGCTGGTGAATAATGAGAATTTCATTGTGAAATTACTGTAGCCTGAATAATATATAAAATATATTTTAACAATCACATTTCAACTGCAAAAGAAAGCAAAACTACTTAAAAAAGATTTAAGCGCTCTACACACTCTTCAAAGGAAGACAGAGGTAGTAACAGGGTTTCAATTTTTTGTTTCTTAGGTACACAACTAGGTTCTAACCTTAGGTCTTAACACAGTCATTAATGCACAGAGACATTGGGAGTTCACCTGCCATGGATCTGTAATGAGGCCCAACATATGATGTAATGAGGCCCAACACATGCTCTAATCCCTGCTGGGACCCTCGGGTCAGTCTGGCCCTACTGCAACCATTACATCACTGCCTGAAAGCCACGCCATCCCTGCAAAGGAAACATGATCAGATAGAAGTTAATGTGGAGGGATATGAGAGCTGGAGAGAGGGGGAGAGAGAGAGGGGGAGAGAGAGAGAGAGAAATCAATCTGAACGAGTGTGGCTTATTAGAGATGCTGCGGGTTGGCTTGAGGCGGCTGAAACCGGTCTGGGAGCGAGTTTGAGACGAGCCTGGTCACTGAATGGCTTTGTACACAATCAGGTGTAACGCTGAAAAGATCCCAGATCAAAGCAGCTCTATAGATCCTCCTGAGAATGCACACGCCAGCTTTCTGAAACCCAAATCATGGCATTTCAAAAGTGTCCGAGTCAGATGCACTGGATCCCTAAACATCAGTTACAGTTCTGGAAACACCTGCAGAAACGTCCCAACTCCTTAGAGCAGGACGTGATGTCACCTGTGACATGTTTGCGAGACAATCACACAAATATTACAAAATGTTTATTTGATTTAAAATAACTATGTCAGTGGAAACAAACATCAATATAAGATAAAAAAAAAACATTTCCTCATACAAAGTGCATGTGCGCATTTCCAGAGAACAGAGCAGAACCAGTCTGAGACACTCGTGGAGTTAGGGTTAGGGTTAGGGTTAGGGTTAGTGGGTTAGGGTTAGGGTTAGTGGGTTAGTGGGTTAGTGGGTTAGGGTTAGTGGGTTAGGGTTAGTGGGTTAGTGGGTTAGAGTGCTCAAGGACCATTATCACTTAGTTTCACTGAACTAAAAAATTGTAAAATGAAACAAATTTGAGCTTAATTTAGTGTGTTTTTTCCTCATTTTAATTATTTGCATAGAGAGCCTATCAAAAATGAACACACACAGACACACACACAAGAAAAGCATGAATAACCCTAGCATATCCTGAGGCTAATAAAAATGTAACTTGTATGTAAATTATATAACTTATAGTAATTATTTGTACAAAAACACTGTCAAAACACTAATTATTACATTTTAAAAATTATCACCAGGGCATATTGTTTTTACAGAATCAATAAAGGAGGTTGAGAGGAAAACACCATGGAAACAAAGCTGTTTGTGTGAATCCAGCAAGTCCTGAGCTAAGGTCAAGGGGTCAAACAGAGGTCGGAGGTTATCAGAGACTCTGAGTAACTGCAGGAAGAAGGCAGCCCTAGCGAACAAGCTACAAAGGGCACCATGGAAACGTGGATCCATCAGCACACTCAGCCAATCAGCATCCAAGGCATCACCTAAAGACCATACAAGAGACCCATTGTCACATTAGAGACTAATCCTGTATCAGATCCACATGGTAATACAGTTCTCTGTAAAGGTCCACTGAAAATCAAAGCAGTGTACACTATACTAAGAGATTAATGAACCGACAGAGTAAGTACTAAATGTAATTACTGACATGTATTCAGTGGTAATTACCGAGCTGAAGTCTTGTGCAGATGCTGAGATTCTCTTGAATGGAGTTGGCGTTCTGCTGTGCCCACTGGTCCAGACACTCGGCAAGAGAGGAGGATTCTGGGTAGTGTTTTGCCAGGCAGACCAAATATGGCAGCACAGTCTCCGCAATGACGGAGGGTTCCAGAAAGACGTTGGCCTCGTCCTGCTCATATAGACTGCTGCATCTGACACGCAATCGGAACAGAACCAGAGACTCATGAATTCAGACTCACACACCCATAATCTCACAGAATTCAGTGATCATCTGAATTTCTGATTTCTTTCACGCTGGGAACAATGGTCCCCATGGTAACAGAAATGTGCAGCTGTGGACAAAATTGAATCCTTAATATTTAAATCTGCAAAAAGCAGCTTCCATTAAAAATAAAATAAAATGTTCAATCTAAAAGAAGTGCCACAATGTTCCCACTGAGTTTTCAATGTCAAATCAAGTTAGCAGATTCAAAAAAGAGAAGCTGAAAAACTATGATTGCTCCACCAGATGGCGCCAGTTGACTATCAAGTACTTGAACATCTGCTAACTCAGCGTCAGGTTTTATATTGGATCATTCCATGTCAAATCAACCAAGAAGTTGTGTAAATTTGTGTAAATGAATTTTGTGTGTAAATACTGCATTTTAGCACAACATAAATTTTGTTTTGCTTCTCTTTTTTGAATGTTATTTTTCCATGATATTGGTGAACTTCAGTGGTGAATAAAACCACTATATCAAAAAAGGCAATTCCAATTTTTCTACCATATAATCAGCCCATATCAAAGTATATAACAGAACAAAAAAACTGAAAAAATAAATATAGGTATTTTGGGAATCAGTGTCCAAACAAAGGTACCGTACGTGTGAAATCGGATATTTGACAGCAAATTGTGCAAAAACTGGACCACATACAGGCAACTTAATTATTACTTCAACATTGCCACTGGAAGTACTTTGAAATATAAAACATAGATCAGCCTTCTTCTACTCCACCCATAAGATAATGACAGGTATATATGACTCTTAGCTGATTTTTTTTCCAACTTTGGGAATTTTTTCTATTGACACAACACAACTTACAGCACCAGAAAATGCATAAATTAAAAGTATACAAGTTTCTAAACATACAAAAAAAAATCTCAGCCTTCTAGCTGTAATAGTTTTAGAGATAATAACATATTAATATCAAATATTGCTATTTAGCCACTTTCGCAAAAGATTCGTTGGGGGGGGGGGGGTGTTACAAAAACGGCTGTAACTCTTGAAATATTGAACATGGAACAGAAATACTTGGGATTTTTCCATGAAACATATCTGCCTACAAATGGGGAAAGTTTGAATGGATTCTGAGATGGTCAATCAAAATTTTGGTTGATTTGACATGGAATGACCAAATATTAAAGGCGAGTTTATGTATTAAGCTAATGGCCAAATGAGGGAAAGCTCCTTATAAAGACACTAATCCCTAGAATGTGTGTGTAAACTCACGGTGTAAGCTTGGCCTCCTGCAGCAAGATGCTGAGATTACACTCAGGTAGATGACACAACAGGGCCTGCAGAGCACCCTCGCTATCCCATAATTCCTCCAGGAGAAGATCTAACAGCAAATGCAGTGACTGGCTGATATGCATGAGAAAGCAATTCTGGGGATCCTCTCCTACGTGGGATTGGCTGAGGATGGAGGCAAAGACGGACGCATTGGACCGAACTTCCTGACTCTCATCTTGAAGTAGGTGCACACCTGTACTGATCAACCTGCACACAAACACACACACCTGTACTGATCAACCTGTACACAAACACACACACCTGTACTGATCAACCTGCACACACACACACACCTGTACTGATCAACCTGCACACAAACACACACACCTGTACTGATCAACCTGTACACACACACACACACCTGTACTGATCAACCTGTACACACACACACACACCTGTACTGATCAACCTGTACACACACACACACACACACCTGTACTGATCAACCTGTACACACACACACACACACCTGTACTGATCAACCTGTACACACACACACACACACCTGTACTGATCAACCTGTACACACACACACACACACCTGTACTGATCAACCTGTACACACACACACACACACCTGTACTGATCAACCTGTACACACACACACACACACACCTGTACTGATCAACCTGTACACACACACACACACACACCTGTACTGATCAACCTGTACACACACACACACCTGTACTGATCAACCTGCACACACACACACACCTGTACTGATCAACCTGCACACAAACACACACACCTGTACTAATCAACCTGCACACAAACACACACACCTGTACTGATCAACCTGCACACAAACACACACACCTGTACTGATCAACCTGCACACACACACACACACCTGTACTGATCAACCTGCACACACACACACACACACCTGTACTGATCAACCTGCACACAAACACACACACCTGTACTCAGCCCCGTCGACAGGGGGGGACAACCGGGTCTGTTGTCCCGGGCCCCAGGGCCAGGGGGGGCCATCAAAGAGCCCAGCAATTTATTTTTTATTTCAAGTCTATAATTTTAAATAATCTTGACATTTTTCATTAATATAAAATTCTGTACTTAAAATAAGCTCAATGGCTAAAAATATGTTTTTTACCTATCTGCATATTTTCCATTAAGTGCATGCACCCCCGCCTCCCACTGAAAAATGGTTTGATCCAGCACCGATCGTAGCCGGCTGGTACCTGCGGGAAATACAGTGGCGGATAGTTAAAGTAAACAGAAATCTGTAGCGCAGAAAATAAAGGAAAAATATTTATCTGACGAATTTTAATGTTGCATTGTGTTCCAGGTTTGAAAAGTGCTAAAGTAAGCTAAAGTACTTGTATTTTAAAACTAAATCTCCTGTATTACGTTATACGAGCCTCTTGTAATTCCAGGACGAAACATGAGAGAACGTGAAGACGTTTGGGCGTTTTAAAAATGAACAACCATTAAATAATGTGATTTAAAAAGCGAATTATTTCGAGTATATGTATAAATATTTAACTTAATTAGGTTTAACGTTCTGGGAAATATTGAAATTGACCTTTAAAGTGACGTACAAGTGCTTTAATTCCACCTTGTAAAGGTGTATGGAACCGGCAAACATGACTTTGTTCATTGCGCTGAAGCGCGGCGCGCGCGAAGTTACAAAATTCGAGAGGTGCACGACCTCGCGAATCGACAGCGCGTGAGGCCCTCGCGCACGGGCGGTGCCACTGCGATTACGTCATTTTCGCCGCGCCGACCCTCGCGCCGCGTCAAGTATAAACCAGTCAGCTGTCAGAAACAGCTTTGATGTGTGGCTATATTATATACTATATATGACCTAACACAAGGATTGTCTGCTACAGAGGAAATTCAAATGACGTAAGCGGGCGGAGGGGGGGGGGGGGGTGGGGCACATGAAACTTTCTTGTCCTGGGCCCCAGCAAGACTGTCAACGGGCCTGCCTGTACTGATCAACCTGCACACAAACACACACACCTGTACTGATCAACCTGCACACAAACACACACACCTGTACTGATCAACCTGTACACAAACACACACACCTGTACTGATCAACCTGTACACAAACACACACACCTGTACTGATCAACCTGCACACATACACACACACCTGTACTGATCAACCTGCACACACACACCTGTACTGATCAACCTGCACACACACACCTGTACTGATCAACCTGCACACACACACACACACACCTGTACTGATCAACCTGCACACACACACACACACACCTGTACTGATCAACCTGCACACACACACACACACCTGTACTGATCAACCTGCACACAAACACACACACCTGTACTGATCAACCTGCACACAAACACACACACCTGTACTGATCAACCTGCACACAAACACACACACCTGTACTGATCAACCTGCACACAAACACACACACCTGTACTGATCAACCTGCACACAAACACACACACCTGTACTGATCAACCTGTACACACACACACACACCTGTACTGATCAACCTGCACACAAACACACACACCTGTACTGATCAACCTGTACGTATACACACACACCTGTACTGATCAACCTGTACACACACACACACACCTGTACTGATCAACCTGTACACACACACACACCTGTACTGATCAACCTGTACACACACACACACACCTGTACTGATCAACCTGTACACACACACACACACCTGTACTGATCAACCTGTACACACACACACACCTGTACTGATCAACCTGCACACAAACACACACACCTGTACTGATCAACCTGTACACAAACACACACCTGTACTGATCAACCTGCACACAAACACACACACCTGTACTGATCAACCTGCACACAAACACACACACCTGTACTGATCAACCTGTACACACACACACACACCTGTACTGATCAACCTGTACACAAACACACACACCTGTACTGATCAACCTGTACACATACACACACGTACGTACTGATCAACCTGCACGCACACGCTCACACACACAGATCAACCTGCACACACACACACAAGATTACACATTTACAGCATTTTGTTTTTGATGAGACACCACAGCACCACTTGAATGTCGAGCATCCAAATGAACTATAAACTGTACCAAACGTCCAACAACTGAAGGCTGTTTGCCCCCTGCTGGTGAAACCTGAGACAGCAGGAACGCCAATAAGCAGAGTGTTCACTGTTTAACCCCCCTGGTAAAACCACTGAGTAGATATAAAACACAGCCTTAACCATTTTATTTAGTGAACTTTTGCAAGCATATTTATAAAGTCATTGATTCTAATTATTTGCACTGAATATTTCATGTCACTTTGTCCATACGTGCCCCGCAACATTTAGCAATGAAGATCAGAAGATGCAGGTACGTGTGATACAGAAAACCAACCTGTTGCCGAGGGACTTGAAGGCAGGGCAGCCCCTCAGGCTGCAGGACACCACGGTGGCTGCAGTGAGGCGTAGCGCCTGTGCGCAGGCCAGACGCAGGACCTCGGGGGCCTCCGGCCGCCTGTGGGTCTCCAGCAGGACACACCAGCGCTGCAGCAGGACGACGTCCGCACTGGGGGTGAGAAGGCGTGTGCAACGTTACACACACGGTTGATGTGAGATGGGAAGGCGTGGGCGTTGACGTGAGATGAGAAGGTGTGGGTGTTGACGTGAGATGAGAAGGCGTGGGCGTTGACGTGAGATGAGAAGGCGTGGGCGTTGGCGTGGGCGTTGGCGTGAGATGAGAAGGCGTGGGCGTTGGCGTGAGATGGGAAGGCGTGGGCGTTGGCGTGGGCGTTGGCGTGAGATGAGAAGGCGTGGGCGTTGGCGTGAGATGAGAAGGCGTGGGCGTTGGCGTGAGATGAGAAGGCGTGGGCGTTGGCGTGGGCGTTGGCGTGAGATGAGAAGGCGTGGGCGTTGGCGTGAGATGAGAAGGCGTGGGCGTTGGCGTGAGATGAGAAGGCGTGGGCGTTGGCGTGAGATGAGAAGGCGTGGGCGTTGGCGTGAGATGGGAAGGCGTGGGCGTTGACGTGAGATGAGAAGGCGTGGGCGTTGACGTGAGATGGGAAGGCGTGGGCGTTGGCGTGAGATGAGAAGGCGTGGGCGTTGGCGTGAGATGAGAAGGCGTGGGCGTTGGCGTGAGATGAGAAGGCGTGGGCGTTGGCGTGAGATGAGAAGGCGTGGGCGTTGGCGTGAGATGAGAAGGCGTGGGCGTTGGCGTGAGATGAGAAGGCGTGGGCGTTGGCGTGAGATGGGAAGGCGTGGGCGTTGGCGTGAGATGAGAAGGCGTGGGCGTTGGCGTGAGATGGGAAGGCGTGGGCGTTGGCGTGAGATGAGAAGGCGTGGGCGTTGGCGTGAGATGAGAAGGTGTGGGCGTTGGCGTGAGATGGGAAGGCGTGGGCGTTGGCGTGAGATGAGAAGGCGTGGGCGTTGGCGTGAGATGGGAAGGCGTGGGCGTTGGCGTGAGATGAGAAGGTGTGGGCGTTGGCGTGAGATGAGAAGGTGTGGGCGTTGGCGTGAGATGAGAAGGTGTGGGCGTTGACGTGAGATGAGAAGGTGTGGGTGTTGACGTGAGATGGTTTCTAGAACGCAGAGGGCAGAAGGGACTGGACGTGCGGTCAGAAAGTCCGAAGCTCGTGTAGTGGAATAACTTTACATGAACATTGTGAATGTGACTGTAGACTACAGCTGACCTGTGGGAGAGGAGCAGGCTGACGGCGCAGAGAGCCTGGGAGAGAAGCTCTGGACCTCCAGCACCACCCTCCACGTCCTCCAGAAGAAGCTCCACACACTCCTGCAGCTCAGTCTCCTCAAGCCCGGACTGCGCAGGCCGAGGCTGGGATCGACCCGGACCGTCCGGGGTCATGACTTCCACCAGTGCAGCCAAGTAAGACTCCTTGTACTCCACGTCATGCTGCAACAGCGCCTCCTTCAGGTTGGCCTGAACACAGCACGTGTTGTTGTTCAAGTAGTCTAGCAACCAGCGTGTGTGTGTGAAATCATGTCTAAAAAATGATTGATTCAAATGCTAATCTTGGACCCCAGAGCAGGATTAAGACCGTACATATGTTTATCCTTATGAAAATGGCAGAAATTCATGTCAGTTTAGGAAGACAGATCGCACTGAGTACAATGAAGCCATTTTAGTGTGTCATGCCAAAAGGTCTTTAACTCTACCCTGCAGGAAGAGGTCTCATACATCATCTAACACTCGACATAAAGGATGGAAACGCTTTCGGAGGCCTTGGGACAAGACGTACGTCCCTGATAAGCCTTATTATGAACTCGTTAATCGAACACGGGGCGACTGAATCAGGTGTGTGCCACTGGTGCAATATTTAGTTCAATGAAGAAACAGCTGCTCTACAGGATTAGGGGAGAAGTTGAACGAGCCCTCATACAATCTGCCCTCATACAAAGACTCTGCTGAACACAATGGCTGCACTAGCACAACCTAATCCGGCAAAAACATGAGCCCTGAACCAAAAATCAGCAGATCTCGCACTGAGCAGCGTATTACGGATCTTACAGCTTTCATTTCCTTCTTTTGTTTTTGGTTAAATAATTAAATGGGCCACAGGCAACCACATGCTACGGTTCATAAATCTAGGGACTACCATACAGAATAAACTAATGATTTAATGTGGAAATATGCTGTCTAAAATCCACAAAAAATTGTACTGGTTCTTTTAGATTAAATAAAATTATTCTAAAAGTATTTGCTGATTCTTTAAAGTACAGCTAGATATTACTTTAAGAGGAATCCTTGAACTCACCTGGATTTCTCTCTGCACCACCTGCTGCAGGCGGGTCCCTCTCCAGCCACACCCCTCTTTCACCCACTTGACCAATGAGAGTCGTGTAACAGCACTCCCACTGGATAGCTTCTGCCACACCTGCCATGCCCAATCAGGGTCTGCACACAGGAAGTGTACTGCGGTGTGCTGGAAGGAGGCGGAGCCAAGCTGAAAAAGAACGTGTAACATAAAAGAACGTCAGGAGCATCAAATCAACATCACTCCAGCGTGACATCATCACTCCAGCGTGACATCATCACTCCATGGGCCACAGGGGAGTATTTCTGCACCTCCAGTGTGTGCGACACCCGGCACACGTCCCCCAGCAGCAGAGAGCCCAGGCAGGACAAGAAGGGTCCAGAGCAGTGCCCTCTCAGCAGCACCACCACGGCCACGTATGCCCTCCTCACCAGGGGGCAGCGCTGAGCTGTAGACGCCAGCCACAGCCGGGCTTCCAGGCCCTCCACCACGCCACGCAGGGAGGACAGACGGACACTGGACACAGCAACATGTCACAAGGGGTCAGACCTACTTACACCTGGTCCAGGACAGCATCTTGACGCTTGTGGGACTAGTGAGTGAGTGGCAGATGAATCTCCTTGCCAAGGAGGTTTTACTGAAGACTTCAATCGTGTTGACATATGTGACTAAGTTGTCTGCACCATCTCCATCTGTTTGGGTGGGGGCAGGACAGCCCCACCTGTCATTGCGCAGAGCACGGTCCAGGACGGCCTCCATCTGCAGGAGTCGGCCATGGACGCTGTTGTGACAGCACGGTTGGTCTGGTGACTCAGGCAGCTCCCTGACCAATCGCAGCACACTTGCCAGATACTCTGGCGGTGGGACCATGGCAACCAGGGCTCTAGATGACATCAGGCGGACTGCGTAGATGGGGCTAGCAGCTAGCTGAAGCAGCGGTGGCAGGAAGCCTGACAGAGTGCTGAAGAAAACACAAACAAACAAACAAAAAAACAAACATGTTCCTGCTATACAGATAAGGATATTTTTTCAGGGAAAAGTAGATTTTTCCAGTATTCTAACCCTATTATTTGTCAACTGTATTCAGAATGCAGACCAGGGTATGCAGGTGTGTTCCACATCGTTGACGGGGGGGGGGGGGGGGTGTTGGCAAACGAAAATTGTTGACGTTGTATACTCCAACGCTAGGAATCTAGCACTAGGACCCTGGAGCGGTTATTTTCTGCATTAGCGCTAGATTCGGCAAAGTTCACATCGCGCCAGAACAACTGAACAACACACACTTATAATAATTTAATGCCTCCCCTCATAAAATTCCAGACATTTTAAGACATTTTTAGGCCTTGAATATGGAAAACTAAATTTAAGACATTTTAAGACTTTTTAAGGACCCGCGGGTCCCCTGGCAGACCCACTGGAAGATTGCTGAGGTCTGTCAGGAATGAAAGATCTGGTGACCATATGATCATATATGCAAACCACATTTTCAAACTCACAAATCAACATATAAACTGATAAACAAATACATAAGCTAACAGAAATAAACATACTACAAAACTTTTAGTATCAGGTACATAATAGTTTTGTTGTCTCTACCATATTTCCAGTGATGTCTTTAATAAAAATTAAAAAAAAGTTTTTTTTTTAACTCTTAGGTGATTTTGTGTATATTATGCAATGCATACCCTTGTGTGTTTATATGTTTATAAACAGTATTTACCTTAACCCAAGTTGCTTTTTGGCTTGTCTTGTCAAGATTGGACTACTGTAATAGTCTTCTAATTGGATGCTCTAAACAGTCCATAAAGAAGCTACAACTTGTACAAAATGCTGCAGCTAGAGTCCTAACTAAGGGTAGAGACCTTTATAGCATGGTATGGACCTCTATAGCAGGGTAGAGGCCCCTATAGCAGGGTAGAGACCTCTATAGCAGGGTAGAGACCTCTATAGCAGGGTAGAGACCTCTATAGCAGGGTAGAGGCCCCTATAGCAGGGTAGAGACCTCTATAGCAGGGTAGAGACCCCTATAGCAGGGTACAGACCTCCAGCGGTCAATCAGCTGGAGATTAGGCACAACAGAAACTCAGCAGAAGTGTCAGGAGTGACGGATCACAGCTGACAGCCCACTACAAAACTGGGGGGTCGTCTAGGTCCACCTGGTACTGAGGGACGGGGGTGAGGGGCGGGGGTGAGGGGGGGAGCGCTTCAGGCCTACCGTGTCTGCTCGTGGTGGCCGGGCTGCAGTTTGGCCAGCAGGGTCAGGACCGGGTAGAGTGCGGGGTGAAGGGTCAGCCTGGCCTCCTGCAGATCGGTGGCTGCGCACTCTAGCGCCCCCTGCAGGAAGGAGCGCAGGCCAGGGTAGTGGTGGAAGAAAGCGGGTGGAGACATGCCATACTGGGTGGAGACGTCTTCGTCAGTGGGCCGCTGACCCAGCATCCTGGAGCACAGTGAACCTGGGGAGCAAAGGTGAAAGGTCAAGAAAAGGAATCAGCATGAAAAAGGATGTAAATGATCCTTTAACCTGAAGGCCCAAACACACTTCTACTGGAAAGATCTGTCTGATCTGTCCTTCAAGAAATCTGGCTACGGTCAGTGTAAAAGGAAGAGGGGTCTCTTCATACTGTAGAGTTGCAGTGCAGCGTTTCTCATGGCCCAGCAGGGGGAGCTGAGGAGCGTGAGCGACAACATGGCCACAGCAGGAGCGTACTGAAGAACAGACAGACCCAGGCTGGATCCCTTGACCAGAGCCTGCAGTGTGTGAACTGCACAAACCTGGGATTGGAGAGAGAGAGAGAGAGAGAGAGAGAGAGAGAGAGTGCGCGCATGTGTGAATGAAAAGAGAGAAGCCACATTCAAATTATGCTTTTGAATTACTTACACACATCTCAGTTAGTACATTTAATTACAGCTATTATAAAAGTATTGATAATTGAATAATAACGTTTATATAAAAACGAATAAATTCAGAATAATGCAATGATCCCTGTTTGAATTCAAATCTGTATTTTGAGAAATTGTTTTGTAGGTTTACAAAAGAGAATTAGATGATTTATTCAGGCTGAACCTAAAATTCATCCAGAACTCCAGGGCAGAGGCTCTGCCCGTATGAACAGAGGTCAGCTGAGGTCAGAGGAAGGAGAGCTGCACCTGGGGCAGGTCAAAGGTCGCGTCCCAGTCCTGGGGCAGTGGGGTCCTGGCCGTCTCCAGCAGCGCGTCCATACTGACGGCCAGCAGGGGGCGACATGTGCTGCACTCCTCTGCAGCCAGCACAGACAGGATGAGCACAGGAAGCCCCGCCCCTCGCCTCGTCACGGAGGCCCCGCGGGGGGAGCGCAGGACAGAAAGACCCTGGGAAAGAAGGGGGTTGTGGGTAGCAAGGGGGTTGTGGGTAAGAAGGGGGTTGTGGGGTGGGGGGGGCAAAGATGGAGAACGTGGAACAGTTGAAGGAAAGGAATCTGGCACGGTCACCATGGATACGTTCTGTTTTTCACCCACACTGTTGATATACGTCATGAACTTCCACTGAGAACAGACACTGACAATGTCAGTGAACGACTTTCACAATGTAAGAGATATGGAACATCGGTTTGGAAGATCTTAAAGTACCTGCTGTAGTATGTGGCCAGGGATCACCTTAAACTCTGGATTTGAGCTAGCAAGGAGAGCACCACAGAACTTAGTAAATCCAATACAGCAGCCCTCTACTGCCCCCTGCAGGAAACAGCAAGAATAATGTGCTCTTAAACACTGGCATTCTACTGACTATGAAAACACCTGGCTTCTAAAAACTGAACTCTCATCAATGACAACTGCTGCTGTTGTGCTTACCCAGTGTCTACATTTCAGAATAATGTCCTTAAATACTTTTGAAGCCCTCTGCACATCCTCAACAGTGAGCAGTGTGTTCATACAAGTCACTGAGAGAATTCTCTCCACCAGAGAGCCCAGGAAGATTCCTATTTCCTACTCAGGAAGTAGAGCGAGACAAGTGCACCAAAACACTGAAACAATATTTTTTGCCATTTCAACGTACATACAGCATTAATCCCTCTACACACATCTTTACTGAGTTCTGTTTCGAGGTTTCTACCTTCAGCGAGACCCAGCAGCACGTCAACACCACACTGTGCTCTTCAGACAAAAGCACATTCTCCTCCCCTTCCTCATCAAGCCCTGGCTGGCCAATCAGAGAGCTGATGGCATTCCCCATGTCACAGAAGGAGGGAGGGGCTTCTGCAAGAGCAGATGTGTCACTCACACTTCCCAGACTAAGAGCTTCTCTGAGGAATGCAAATCGCTTCGATTCATCAGTAAGTCAATTAAATCACAGATGATTAAGAGCATATCTACACAAACCCTGTTCCAGGGACGTCTGCAGATGTCTTACGAGCATGTGCTGCTTTGAGGTGCTGCAGAGAACTTACCTTTGTCTTCAGTGTGCAGGTGTCCACACAGCACCCCCAGTAGAAGCTGAGTGATCTTCTCCAGCAGGGCGATGGTTTCTACTGCCCCCCGGTGGTCCAGAGCTTCTGAGAGCACACCAGGAGCCTCCAACAGACACCTCTGCAAAGCACCCACAACACCTACAGCCAGAGACAGACACACCCACCGCGGGGTAAAGTTACGGGTGTTTGGTGTTATATATAAGTACATAAAAGATTAGGCATTAGATTGTCCTTGTGCTGCAGGGAATTAATCTGTAATGCCTTAAATGCTTATTCAGAAATCAGAACTGAAGCTGAAACTGACAGGGACTCTGACATCTTTTATAGGGATTTTCAGTCATAGGGTTTGAGTCTCAAATGTAATATACAAACTGGCATTGCAATATTGGATGCCAAAGGAGTTTGGGCTTTAAACCCTCTGTGCGTGGCTTACATTGCTGGGGGTGTGGCTTAGTGCCAGGGGTGTGGCTCAAAATGCTGGTTCAACCGGATTGTCAAATCAAACACTCATGTTAATGACAGCTTATGTTAACAGTCATGTTAATTATACAGTATTTAATTAGCAGTATTTTTTTATTTTATTTTTTATTTATCAACTTGTCCCTAATTTGGTGGACACCAGATACTTACACTCACCAGCCACTTTATTAGGTACACCTGTCCAACTGCTCTAATCAGCCAATCACATGGCAGCTACTCGCTGCATTTAGGCATGTAGACATGGCCAAGACAATCTGCTGCAGTTCAAACCGAGTATCAGAAAGGGTAAGAAAGGTGATTTAAGTGACTTTGAACGTGGCATGGTTGTTGGTGCCAGACAGGCTGGTCTGAGTATTTCAGAAACAAACATCTCTAGGATTTACAGAGAATGGTCTGAAAAAGAGAAAATGTTCAGTGAGCGGTAGTTCTGTGGGCACAAATGCCTTGTTGATGCCAGAGGTCAGAGGAGAATGACCAGACTGGTTTGAGCTGATATAACGGCAACACTAACTCAAATAACCAGTCGTTACAACCGAGTCATACAGAAGAGCATCTCTGAACTCACAACATGTTGAACCTTGAGGTGGATGGGCTACAGCAGCAGAAGACCTCACTGGGTGCCACTCCTGTCAGCTAAGAACAGGAAACTGAGGCTACAATTCACACAGACTCACCAAAATTAGACAATAGAAGATTGAAAAAGACATTTTTTTAATATAAATACCCGCCCGTCTCCTTGGCAGTGTATAAAGCGCTCGATAAATTCATCAACAGCAACACAGTTTATTGAAACCCTCCCTGACTTAACTGCTTTAGCCCACTCGCCATCCGATCCAGGAGAGTTAGATAGTCTAACCGACTACTTGGAGAATACCTGCAGATCAGCTCTAGATATAGTAGCTCCACTAAAATATAAAAAAGCTAGATCCAAAAAGCTCGCCCCGTGGTACACTGACCAAACTAGAAACTTAAAACAAATAGTACGTAAATTAGAGCGGAAATGGCGATCTACTAAATTGGAAGTATTCCACTGTGCCTGGAAGGATAGCATTATTGACTACAAACGGGCACTCACTAAAGCACGCTCAGCATACTTAACCTCACTGATAGAGAAAAATAAAAACCCTAGATTTCTTTTTAATACTATTTCTAAACTTACAAAAAATCAAGCAGGCACAGAACCTCAGATTCCAGTAAACCTCACTAGTAATGTATTTATAGATTTCTTTGATAATAAAATAGAGAATATTAGACAAAATATAAAACCCTTTATTAGCAATACAACTGGTATGTCATCTGGTTTGGTTGATATTGATTTAAATTACATACCGGGAGAAAAACTTGATGCTTTTCATCCACTCCCAAAATCAGAATTAGAGAAAATAATTTCTTCCTTAAATTGTACTACCTGCACATTAGACTCAGTCCCCTCAAAGTTATTAAAAGAGGTATTACCAGCTGTAACTGAACCTCTTCTAACTATAGTTAACTCATCCATTACAATAGGTCACATGCCCAAATCATGTAAGTTAGCAATTATCAAACCTCTGATCAAGAAACCAAATCTTGATCCGACTGTGCTATCTAATTATAGACCCATTTCAAACACATCATTTATATCTAAGATCATAGAAAAAGCTGTTGCCCAGCAATTATGCCTATATCTGCATAGGAATAACATATTTGAAAAGTTCCAATCTGGTTTTAGGCCCCATCACAGTACTGAAACAGCATTAGTTAAAGTAACAAACGATCTCCTCCTTGCATCAGATCAAGGCTATGTATCACTGTTAGTGCTTCTTGATCTTAGTGCAGCTTTCGACACAATTGATCATAGGATCTTGCTAGAAAGGTTAGAACGCTGGGTTGGAGTCTCAGGCACAGCCCTTTCATGGTTTCAGTCTTACTTAACAAATCGCTATCAGTTTGTAGAGCTCAATAATATTTCATCCAAACGTACAATGGTTAAATATGGGGTCCCGCAAGGCTCCATCTTAGGACCACTATTATTTACATTATATATGCTACCATTGGGCACAGTAATAAACAAACATGGTGTCAATTTTCACTGCTATGCGGATGACACTCAACTTTACATATCAGCCAAACCCGATGACAAACTCAGTTTAGGAAAAATTGAGGCCTGTGTAAGAGATATTAAATGCTGGATGTCTCTAAACTTCCTACAATTAAATGAGGACAAAACAGAAGTTCTCCTTGTGGGCCCTAAGGCCGCAAGACAGAAAATTCCAAATTTAATGCTTAATCTTGCAGACTATCCCATTACACCTGGCACAGTAGCCAAAAACCTAGGCATCATACTCAACTCCGACCTATCATTTGATACAGTTGTGATCAAATTTATTCAACCCCCACTGAAATAAAGTGTTTTGGCCAGTTTGACATTGATTTTGATCATTTCAGTCATCTTATTTACAATTATATCAAAGAGGCACTTATAAATTAGACAAACATAACATAATATTTATGATGGAATAACCACAAATGTCTTTACTGTGCTCACATCATTATCAGTTTTATTCAACCCCCTAGTGACATTATTTTTTAGTACTTAGTACAACATCCTTTTCCAGTTATGACAGCTTTCAAGCGTGAAGCATAGCTTGACACAAGTGTCTTGCAGCGACCTATGGGTATCTTAGCCCATTCTTCATGGGCAAAAGCCTCCAGTTCAGTCACATTCTTAGGCTTGCGCACTGCAACTGCCTTCTTTAGGTCCCACCAGAGGTTCTCAATTGGATTTAAGTCTGGTGATTGCGATGGCCACTCTAGAATGTTCCAGCCTTTCATGTTCAACCATGCTCTAGTGGACTTGGATGTGTGCTTCGAATCATTGTCCTGTTGGAAGGTCCAACGTCTCCCAAGCCGCAGGTTTGTGACTGACTCCATCACATTTTCCTCCAAGATCTCCTGGTACTGAAGGGAATTCATGGTACCCTGCACATGTTGAAGCTTTCCTGTACCATTAGAAGCAAAACAGCCCCAAAGCATAATTGACCCCCCGCCATGCTTCACAGTAGGCAAGGTGTTCTTTTGTTCATAAGCCTGGTTCTTCCTTCTCCAAACATAGCGCTGGTCCATTGTCCCAAACAGTTCTAATTTAGTTTCATCTGACCACAGTACACTGTTCCAAAACCTTTGTGGCTTGTCCCCATGACTTTTGGCATACTGCAGTCGACTTTTCTTGTTCTTTGGAGTCAGCAAGGGGGTGCGTCTGGGCGTTCTGGCATGGAGGTCTTCGTTATGCAGTGCGCGCCTTATTGTCTGAGCTGAAACTTCAGTGCCCACATCTGACAGGTCTTTTTTCAGTTCCTTAGCAGTCACGCGGGGATTTTTCTCCACATTACGCTTCAGGTAGCGCACAGCAGTCGCGGTCAGGATCTTCTTTCTGCCACGACCAGGTAACGTTTCCACTGTGCCCTTTAACTTGAACTTGCGAATGATACTTCCGATAGTGTCTCTTGGAATATTTAACAACTTCGCAATCTTTTTATATCCATTGCCATTCTTGTGAAGAGCAATAACCTCTTCTCTTGTCTTCTGGGACCATTCTCTTGCCTTCACCATGCTTGGAAACACACCAGTAGATGTCTAGAAGGAGCTGAGTATCACAGTCCTTTTAAATCTGCCTAATTGGTGCTTATCATGCTTGATTGCTGCTCGTTGACATCCACAGATGTTTTCAATACCTGATGGAAAACACTGGAATGAACCTCTGTTCTTAGGAGTGGTAGTCGTAAAGGGGTTGAATAATTGTGTCAATGAAGAAATCACAAAAAGGCCATTTAATACTTTATGACAAAAAAAATTGATGCTATCTTAGTTGCATTTAGTTCTTTAACAAGTCCTTGTAAGATTTCATTATGAACACAATTACAAATGTGCACTGAATTCCATAAAACCCTTCGCAGCATTGGGGGTTGAATAAATTTGATCACAACTGTAAATATATAGATAATACTACTAGGATAGCTTTTCTACATCTCCGCAACATTGCCAAATTAAGAAATGCATTATCACAGGATGATGCAGAAAAATTGGTGCACGCCTTTGTTAGCTCTAGACTAGACTACTGCAATTCACTACTGTCAGGATGTTCAAATAGGAATCTAAATAAACTTCAAATAGTTCAAAATGCCGCAGCTAGAGTTCTGACCAGAACTAGAAAATTTCAGCATATTAGACCAGTCCTATCAGCCCTGCATTGGCTCCCAGTTAAATTTCGTATTGATTTTAAAATTCTATTATTAGCATATAAAGAACTACACGGGCTTGCTCCTGAATACCTCCAGGAACTTATTTCCTACTATGAACCCCCACGTCAACTAAGATCACAGGGTGCTGGTCTGTTATTAGTTCCACAAATTAACAAGGTAACAGCAGGGGGAAGAGCCTTTTCTTATAAGGCCCCCCAGCTTTGGAATAATCTTCCTAAATGTGTCCGGGACTCTGACACTGTCACAATCTTTAAATCTAGGTTGAAAACCCACTTATTTAGTCTAGCGTTTGATAATTAATATCCCCCTTAGATAAAGGTACAGATCCAGGGGTTCATAGACAAAGGGTTTTATGGTAGACTGGGGTGCTGGTGCTGTCGTCCTGTCACTGCTCGTGGTCACTCAAGTTTGTTGACGGTGCAGTGGACGGATGCCATTGTCTCAGAATGCCCCCAAGCCTATGTTACCTTCTGGTTCTGCCTTTTTTAGCTAGGCTGTAATAATTTAACTTAGTGCCGGAGTTGCTGCCACACTCCAGAAATGTTTATAATTTTACCTGTCCTGTACATGTCCTCATACAGAGCTAATTTTCCCTGTTTCATTTCTCCACATGGCTGCCCGCCTGCTTGAGGAATAATGAGATGAGGAGAGACAAGCGATCCATCCTGGGCCGGCCACCTCCTGCCTAACCGGATGCCTACACCATGATGGACATTATTACATCTTTTATATTCTGTCTAAATGGACATTATTGCATCTTTTACATTCTGTCTACATTCTGTCTATATTGTTGTTGTTGTCATGGTGACCGGTGTCGGCCAGAGGAGGATGGGCTCCCCCCCTGAGTCTTGGTTCCTCTCAAGGTTTCTTCCTCATGCAAAAAACACTAGGGAGTTTTTCCTTGCCACTGTCGCCTTTGGCTTGCTCACTGGGGGCTAGGACTCGGCACTTGTAAAGCTGCTTTGTGACAACAACTGTTGTAAAAAGCGCTATATAAATAAAATTTGATTTGATTTGATTTGGATGGTATGGACAGAATTTGGCCTCAACAACAGAAAAGCATGGATCCATCCTGCCTTGTATCAACGGTTCAGGCTGGTGGTGGTGCAATGGTGGGGGGATAGTTTCCTGGCACACTTTGGGGCCTTTAGTACCAATTGAGCATCGTGTCAACACCACAGCCTACCTGAGTATTGCTGCTGACCATGTCCATCCCTTTATGATCTTCTGATGGCTACGTCCAGCAGGATAACGCAGCATGTCATAAACCACAAATCACCTCAGACTGCTTTCTTGAACACAGCAATAAGTTCACTACTCGAATGGCCTCCACAGTCACCAGATCTCAGTCCAATAGAGCACCTTTGGGATGTGGTGGAACGGGAGATTCACATCATGGATGTGCAGCTGACAAATCTGCAGCAATTGTGTGATGCCGTCATGTCAATATGGACCAGACTCTCTGAGGAATGTTTCCAGTACCTTGTTGAACATGATACGAAGGATTAAGGCAGTTCTGAAGGCAAAAGGGGGCCAAACCCGGTACTAGCAAGGTGTACCTAATAAAGTGGCCGGTGAGTGTATATCCTAGAACAACAGATAATTATATCATAGAAACACATTTATAATTAAACTCTTAAGTCTTAAATAATCTCAACTTCAAAACTCCCTAAATGTGCACGTAGGCAGTTAGGGTTCAGGTTAGGTCCACTCTACTGTGCTACTGAGAAACATTATAAAATGTTTTTCTCTCACACACACACACACACACACACACACACACACACACGCACACGCACACACACACACGCACACACACACGCCCAGATGACTGGGTGTTGCATGTTACCGTGCAGGGGTGTGGTCCGAGCTGCAAGCACCATGTCCTCTTGGGCAGTGAGGTGGTGGTGCTTCAGGGTCTCCAGCAAGTGTCTGACCAGCGTGGCTGACTGTGCCTTGCCATGCGTCAAAGCTCCACCCACCAGACCATCCAGAGACGCACACCTAGAGCCCAGGGACATCCACATCAGTACCAGTTTTCCAAAAGGCTTTGGGGCCTGGATCCAGTGGTCCATATTTATTTACATTTATTTACATTCATGGCATTTAGCAGACGCTCTTATCCAGAGCGACTTACAAAAGTGCTACGTAGTTGCTTGGAATCTCCAAGGTAGTATAGATAGTCCTGAACACAAGGTACTCTAAGCTGGAAAAACCACTAGACGAAAGTCAAATGATACCTAACAATTATACCTGAATATACACATCACCTGAGGAAAAAGACAGTAAACAATTCCTATAACCCAATTATGCACAATACCTGAGAAAAAGACAGTGAGCAATACCTGTAACAAACACCTGAGGAAAGGAGAAGCCTCTCGCTGCAGCCTGCAGGAAGGCGGAGTTGGACATCCAACCCCGCCCACATCCAACTCCACCCTCTTCTCAAGACCGAAGCCACGCCCATGTTACGTTCGAAACTCGGACTGTTTTTGCTCCCAGTAAACAGAACTTCCAGAACTTCCAGATTTTAATTAGTTTAACAGATGCCAAGAAAAACACTCACGTTATTGACCAAAATGTATGTTTTTCTTTATTATCCCACATGAATAATTTAAGTCTTAGAACAATCTTTTTAGATTTTTCTTGAATAGTTTAATTGACAGTTCTGAATATGTACAGGACATACAAATGATTGAAATTACATTACTCTCTTACCCAAAGGTACAGCAATAAAATAAATATTAATGTAGCAACAGTGGTTGTAAAGTTCCTTTACAACTTTACTAAAACAAGGCACAGGGAAAGGCACATGATAAGACACTGAGCCGTCATCAGTGTCCCTGGGGTGCGTGGTGGCAACATCATAATGTGCTTAGCCATTAGTCAGAATAGTGTTCATCGTGCCACTCTTGGTCTCTACAACACTGCCATATCACTAGAGTTGCTCAGGTGTGTCGCCATTTGCGAAAGTGGGCTGGGCTGCTTGAGTACACTAAACACCAACATTACTATTACACCCAGTGCTTAATTTGTAAATCAAACTATGCCGGAACGCAAACAGCGACATGAGACAAGGGGTCACTGAGGCCAACAATGTCACCGGATCGCACACAAAGCCCAACGCTTAGGCGCACAAATGTCAAAATAACAAGCCAATTCGTATATATATAAATTACTTTTAAATTATTTACGTGTGTTTTATAAGTGTTTTAAGTACAGAAGTGCATTTTAAGTGCATTTTCAAGTACTTTAGCCTAAATTCCAGCACTTTTCAAATCTGAAACACAAAGCAACATTAAAATTGGTCAGGTAAATGTTCCTTCCCCTGTTTTTGAGGGGTGTTTCTTTATACTACCACATATCGTTTCAGGAGGACACTAAAAAATGTGACGCGCGCGATGTGTGCGGAGTCGCGCGCTACGGTCACTCACGAAAGTATAACTAGGTTTATGGGAGACACGGAAAGGCATAGCTAAAAAGGAGAGCTCTTATGTGATTTAGGAATGTGGATTTTGTGTTTAAAAATGTCTTTTAAAGAATTATTTGTTCAATTAATTGGTTCAACGCAGACAGATTTCTTCATAACTTATAAAAGGTAGGCTTGAAAGTTACCGGATCGAGGCAGACAGTTCCCGGAACGCACCCTTCAAAATGAAAGAGTTCCCAGATCCTGTTCCGGCAGGATCCAGCTCAAATTAAGCCCTGATTACACCCCTTCTCCATTACCAACATTACCAACATACCCCTTCTCTATCACCAACATTATCAGTAAACAGTAAACATTACCATTTTAATTGTGTACTTAGTAGCAGGGTTGCCAACTCTCACGCACTGAGCGTGAGACACACGCATTTGACCGTCTTCACACGCTCTCACGCCACACATCCGATTTCTCACGCCAAAAAAATCTATTTACCTCTTATCTACATCTATGATTCAATGAGTTACTAGTTCGCTCTGGCGCCAACCACCCGCGAGCGATAGATCGCGATATAATACTTAATTTGAGTCCATTTTACATCCCCCCGTCAACATTTTACGTTCGCCACCCAATAAATAAAAATAATGAATAACATACGTGGAACAATACACAAAGTAAACGAGGTATGTGTAATTTAAGCGCAACGACGTGTCTCTTGAACACTTGTGAGTTATTATGCATATTTTCAAGTGCCACACAGTTATTCTCGAATGAAGAAGTAGTGGGTTGGCGCACGAGAGCGCATTAGAGGGTGGAGTTGGATGTGGGCGGGGTTGGATGTCCAACTCCGCCTTCCCGCAGGCTGCAGCGAGACATACTTGGAGGAAAGAGACGATAAAGCACAGTAGACGAAAGTATAATTATGTAAAGTGCACTTATTTATAATAATGAAACCAAAGCACTTCTGGATGAATCAGAACTGATTGTGATTCATTAGCAAATGAGTGTTTTACTGAAATTAAGGGAGCCTTAGGGAAGTTTAAAAAACTAACTCACGTCTGTAGCAGCAGTTTACTCATCAGCGCCCCCATCTGGGCGTCCGGCACTCGCGGGCTGTGGAGGAGCTGATGTGCCCGTCTGAAGAGCACGGTGGTGATGTCAGGGTTGAGGGGCTGGGGGAAGAACCTGACGAGAAGCTCAGCAGCCTGCTCTCGGATCTACGGAGGGGGAAGAGTTTAATTCTGAATTTTCAAGTTTGATTCGATACACATATTAATAATATTAATTTAATAATATAACTAGGGTAGCGTTCTTTCACTTGCGCAACATTGCCAAAATTAGAAACATATTAAATATTAGTGATGCAGAAAAACTAATCCATGCATTCATATCCTCTCGTTTAGATTATTGCAACAGTCTCCTAGCTGGATGTTCTGGTAAATCGATAAACAAACTCCAGCTGGTTCAGAACGCAGCAGCACGAGTTTTAACAAAAACTAAAATGTTTGATCACATTAGTCCCGTACTATCGTCATTACACTGGCTGCCAATTAGATTCCGTATTGACTATAAAATACTTTTATTAACATATAAAACGCTGCATGGCTTAGCTCCAGACTATCTTAGTGAACTTATTGAACAATATAACCCAGCGCGTTCACTTCGCTCGCAGGACGCAGGGTTATTAACTGTTCCTAGGATCAAAAAGATCACAGCAGGTTGAAGAGCCTTTTCTTTTAAAGCTCCACAATTGTGGAATAATCTTCCTGCCTCTATTCGGGACTCAGACACAGTCTCAATGTTTAAAACTCGATTAAAGACTCATCTGTTTAGTTTGGCCTTTGATTAATCTGTTACATATTTACTACATCTCGTATCTTTTCTCCGAGGTTCACCTGGAGAGTAACATTGCAGTCGGAGCCTACAATACCAGCATCGCTGCTCCGACACGGAATGAAAGCCTGGCGTTCATCAACAGACATTTACAGTGACAATATCAAAACCCAGAACTTTCATTTTTACCTTTACTTAGTCTGATTGTGTGATTTGTGTGTGATTTGTATATTTGTCTGTATTTTGTGTAATTTGTGTGTTAACGGGCCGCCCAATGGAGGATGGGTTCCCTTTTGAGTCTTGGTTCTCCCGAGGTTTCTTCCTATTCCCCACCATCATAGGGAGTTTTTCCTCGCCACTGTCGCCTTTGGCTTGCTCATTAGGGTTCTGGACCCATAGTATTGTTAACCTTGTAAATCCTGTAAAGCGCTTTGTGACAACATGTGTTATGAAAAGCGCTATACAAATAAACTTTGATTGATTGATTGATTCTGAATTTGAAATTTTTCAGTTTTGATGAGTTTTTACCTCGTTGGTTGTGTCTTCCAAACAGCCAATAAGGACCAGTTGTCTTGACTTGGAGAAAAACTCCCACTTTTCCCTTTCTGTTGCCCATTTTATCAGCGTATCCATGTTAGCTGAAAATGAACGAAAAACACATTTGTGACACACAGACAAAAGAATAACAAGATAATGTCCATAACAACAGTAAAGCACATTTTTGTGTAAATTTATATCTGGTTAAACGATGCACCGATTGGCTGAGGCAACTGCAGGGGGAGGAGCTGTTCCTACCTGGTGGCTGCCCCTTCTTGCGGGCGGGGCTCCAGGAGTTTGAGCAGGTCTCCAGTACAGCAGCTAGCAGTAGTAGGGCAGTTTTCTTCCTCTGGAAACTGTTACCTGGAGCCAAGCAGCCCAGAGGCAGGTGAGCTAGCCAGTCTACAAAGTCTGTGGGAAGATATCGTTACTGAGCTTGCAATTTAAATGGCATATTCAAATGCAGGTTCATTCTGTTGCTTTTTTACAAAAATCCATAAGGTATAATGGGCATAAGTCAGCCAATGGAATTGACTTCCAGGACACTGTGGGGTAGCCGACAGAAAAGCATCATGGATGTGTCAGTGACAGAGATGTCAATTCCAGGTTCAGAAAGTAAAAATCCTCACCAGGATTTTGCTCAAGCTTGCTAGATTTTCTAATTAGTGCAATCCAGGTAAATTAGTGGAATCAACGCAATCCAGGAAGCCTGAGCAAAATCCTGGTGAGGACTTTTATTTTCTGAACCTGGAATTGACAGCTCTGGTCAGTGAGAACAGCTGGTGAAGAGAAGGGCAGTGTTTCCTACCTACTCCTCGTTGAAGGATTCGCTCCTCTTCACTGAGCCTCGTTTGAGCCCTTTGTCCCTTCAGGCTTGCCATACAGCTGTCGCGAATGCGTACCAGGAACTTCCTGACGCCTGCCTGCAGGTGCTGGCGAAAGGTGGATGACTCGCTGTTGAGGTTGAGAGGCAGGAAGGCCCTCAGGGCAGAGTACTCCACCTGTGACGGAGCCTCTCTCGTCTTGGGGCTGCAGCAGAGCAGGTTGAGGGCTGCCAGTCGTACTCGGTCGTCCAACGAGGACAGAGCTCGCCGGAGGTTCTCCGGACACACGCCATGCGATGCCCAGGGAGCCTGGCCGGTGGTGATGCGCTGGGCGGCTACGATGCAGGTCCAGGCCCGGAGGTGTCCCGGCTGGGTGGAGTCCAGCGCAGGCAGCAGGACGTGAGGGGCTGCTGGGAAGGTGTGTAGCGTGCAGGGCAGCAGGTAGCTGGAGGCGTTATTCTGAAGCAGCACCACATCTGACATCAGAGCCTTTAGGACCGTGGGCTGCCACCGCCGCGCCCAATAAGCAGCCAAGCAGTGCTCGGTGGGCGGGACTTCCTGTGCCTGGCCAGTGGTAAGCTCCCGTCTCTGTTCCTGAAGTAGGGTTTTGTAGATCTCAGCAGCACAAGGAGCGAGATGATTGATGGAGAGGCACTTAAGAATATGTGAAGGAAGATTGGGGTACTGATCCAGAACCTAGACGATACAGAATATACAGTTATGAGCCATAATAAAGTCAAATTTATTCATATAGTGCTTTTCACAACACATGTTGTCACAAAGCAGCTTTACCAAGGCTAATGCATACTGATTAACGCATACTGACCGTGTGTGTGCCTGTGTAGGGCACCAGACCACACAGCAGCTGGTATTTGCCCTTGGACTGGGAGGGCATCTCCGCAATCCTGCGCACAAAGTCCACGTAAAGTCCATTTTCAGCGTTCCCACAATGCCGGCAGTCCAGATCATAGATCTCCAGGAAGAGACAGAAGGCAGAACTCACTGACTCCATCACACCCTCCACCTGGAGATAAATGTGAAATTTTTATTTAATAAATGAAGAAAACTAGCATATTCTCAAGAATGCTGACTGTTTGGTAGACTAGATTATGATTTTTATATTATACTGCCATATTATACTCTTACTAAAATATGCTACAGTTTATTAATTTGTATGATAACCTAACAACCACATTCACAACCTAACAACCACATTCACAATCACAATCAAAGTCCCATTGATTTACCGGGTTCTCCGCATTGGCCCAGATTATCTGTGCAAGTGTGTGTTGAAGGCTTGAGTGTTCTCCAAGCAAAGGCGTATCGATGACCTCCCAGATCTCGGGGAGGCATTCCTTCACTCTTCTGAGCCACATGTTAAACACTGCAATACACAACTCACACTTTAACATGCCTGACCCTACGACCAAAAACATTCCATCCTTTCACAATATTTCAGATCTGAGACACTAATATCTGACTCTGTCGAGCACAACAGCCCCATCAACACACAGATCCCAGCACCTTGAAACACGTAGTAGTGACAGTCTAGGTTCTCGTCACACAGAGCTGGGATGAGAGGAAACAGACCATCAAGGAGCAGACACGTCTGAGACAGAGAGGATGATATTAGAGTTGGTGAAGACATCAAAGCACATTTCCAACACGCCAACAAACCCTGGAGCACGAGAGCCCATCATACATTCTAACACGGACAGGCCAAACGAGCCTGACAACGTCTGGACTCACATCGCTGCTCCGGCTGGTGAGAATGTCCTTCCTGCAGCAGGTGAGCAGACCTCTGACCACAGACAGCCTGTCCACAGCATCAACGCCCCTGGGACGACAAGTCACCTGCAGGCCACCTACCGTTAGACTCCACTGTACTAAAAACACATGCACACGCACAGAGGTACATAAACACACACACACACACACACACACACACACACACACACAAGCTAACAACACAACACAGATAAATGATCCTCGTGCTTGTGTATGAGCCGTTCTGACTCACCCCTGCTGGTAACCTGCAGAAGGCTCCAGACACACAAGCTTCCACTCGTACGGTCCGTGGCTGTAGAGATCAGCATGGCGACAGCACTGCCCGCCAACAACCGCGTGTCTCTGTTGGAAATCTGACAAATGCGATAAACCCCACATCAACATTTGTACCTAATGTAGTGTAATGTAGTGTAAACAGCAACACATGTCCTCAAAGCACTTATGTGGCTTTCAATCACAACATGCACGTATGACATTTCTGGTAATGCAACTGTGGCTGAGGGCACTAACTTCGCCTAGAATGACACCCATGAGAAATCCCAGAATCCTCCTCATGGGAACATCACCACACTCCCCCTCAAACACTCTCTGAGCTACTTCCTCCGGCAACAGCTGGAACACCTGCAGACAAACCTGGGAGAAACACACACACACGTTTAATGAGTCTAAACACACACACGTTTAATGAGTGTCCCGCCAATTTTAAAGCATGTAAACAAAGTAAGTTTAAAACAACGCTGTTTCACCTTAACAGTCTGATAACATTGAGATCCATTTCTGGTGGCTTCCTCCTTCATAATAACAGGAAGCAACTCTGAGAGTTTATGTAGCAGGATCGAACAATTCTGCCTTAATACACCTCGACCGGCTGCACTCTCCTCCAGAAACACAGAGACTGTTTGGAAATAGAGAATTATATATAGCATACAGACTCCTTTACAGAAGCCAAAGCTGAAACATTACACATATTTAAATACTATAATCCAATAAAGATAAAGTTCACCTAGCTGAAGATCCTTTATTGAAAACACCTGCAAATGCAGAATTAAGTTCATGTATTGTCATGTAATGTTAATCATGCAACTGTTTGTATTTTTTGCATTGGCTCAAAATCAGTTGCACAATGAAGTCTGAAGATGTCTTTCCTCACTTGGTCCTGGTGAAGAACTTGGTGAAGACAGTGTTGAACCTCTTCAAAGACTAACGACTGGTCGACCTGACCCAAGTACTGCATCATCTGTAAGAATCCACACTGCATAAGAAATTGTGTTTTGACAGCTGATACAACCGAGCATCAGATAACAACAGAACCAAACTGTCACCCAAACGTACATATTACTGGTGCCAAAACCCCCGTGAACAAACCGACATCACGTCTATATTCGGCATTCGTTCCCACAGGTTGAGGTTCGCCCACCTGGTCTAGTTTGCGACATGCCGAGGCCGTGTTACCGGGCTCCGTCTGCAGGCCCAGCAGGAGCTGCACGAGCCGCCGGTGATGCTTCTGCTCCAACGACCGAAGAAGCGGAACCGGGAGCGTCTCGAGCGTCCTGGACGCGTCCTCGAGCGCGCGCGCTTTCGCTCGCGTCACGCTGCTCCTGTTGAGAAAACAGCACGAGCGTCCGGTAACACACACCGGAGAAACGCCGCTCCTCCCGCTAGTGTGTGCACCAGATCAGCGCTGCAGGGTCGTGATCTTGTACCAACCTGCTGAATCCTGAGAGCGTTTTTAGGAACAGCACGAGCGTGTTTTTGACGCGTGGCGGGACTCCGTCATCTAGAGAACCAAGAAGCGCTTCAGACGGACAAACATCTGATCTGGCAGCAGTCATTGTGCCAAAAACTCCTCGGGAGGTTTTAAAGCAGAATAATCCACACGTGAACGCTCACAAACGCACGCGCAGCCTCGTCCTCGTGCACGAGCACCGGTCCCGTTCGATATGCGTCCAACTCAGTGACTGTATATATAATAATATATACGGGCTCTGGTATATATAATATATAATAATATATACGGGCTCTGGTCCAGCTGCACAGCTGGAGAACCAAACGCGGTTCTAGACCTGCAGTTGTAGACCTGCCGTAGTTCTGGACATGCGCCACCTAGCGGCCCGGAATGTAACGTAATATCCAGATACTGTTTTAGTATGTCGAGCAGATGGAAGAAAGATGTTTATAAGCACAACAATAATATATGATAGATATACGATAATGTCTGAAGGTCATTTTTGTGTTATCGTAATGTTTATGTCATGAAGGATGTATCTGGCTAGAGTTAGTGTGTCTTGGTTCGTTAGTTCTGAAATTCTAGTGCTAGCAAAAGAGCCATTTCTATTCATTTTTGAATTTCAGGATGACGTGGAAATGTTTATTGAAGAATGTGTAAAATGCAAACTGAGGATTAATTGTGTGTTTAAAGAATGAAATAAACACAAATGTAATCACATGATTTTTTGTACTACTTATTCATAGCCACTACTTTTTCATATAGTGTACATAGGTATGTGGATAGTTTATTAATTAATGTGCCATTCAAGCCAGTTGAAATGTCTAACAATGTTTTGTTTGCTTAATATTCTTATATTACATTGACAATTAACATTCTAAAATGCAAATATAAATCTAGAGAACATGACAATTTTTCTGCCAGTGCTTTTGGGAAAGTAGTGAGTAATTGTAAATGTGCCATATTTGTCAATTGTGATTTTTACACCGCAATCGAAATTTGTCCTCCGCTTTAACCCATCTGTGCACACACACACACACTAGTGATTACTAGGGGGCTGTGGATCACACGTGCCCAGAGCGGTGGGCAGCCCTAGCCCGGCGCCCGGGGAGCAGTTGGGGTTAGGTGCCTTTCTCAAGGGCACCTCAGTCATGGCCTTAGGCCTGGGAATCGAACCCACGACCCTCCGGTCACAAGACCAGTTCCCTACCACCAGGCCATGACTGCCCCATGGATAGATGGATGAATGGATGTCAGCTTCAGGTTGAACACTCTATTGGATTTGTCATTGGTCTCATTGTATATCAGTCAGTGTCATTACAGTGGCAATGCCTGTTTAATGTAAACCTAATTATGAATGTAAACAATGTAAACCTATACTATTGTTATACTAGATTAGGGTGACCAAACGTCCGTATTCCCAGGACATGTCTGTATTTCACGTCCTGTCCTTTTTTTTAACCTTCATTGTACTATGATTTGTTATTGGAGTTTTTGTTGTTGACTTTTATTGAAAATAATTTTTAATAAACCAACTGTAAATATCATGTTATTGTAGGATTACGTGGGCCTATTTTAAGTGAGTGCATGCCACAGTATATGTGCTGACCGAATCCACCCCCCCTCCCCCATTAGGAATCTGGACCCATACGATTGTAAAGCTGCTTTGTGACAACATGTGTTGTAAAAAGCGCTATATAAATAAATTTGACTTTTGACTTTTTTTTGACTAATTAACTGGGTACTAATAGTACAAATGTACAGATTCACTATGACTAAAGACATAAGAGTTTGTGGGATCAGTTAAAACGGGTGAAGTTCTCTTCCAGGGCAAATTACTGTGGCGATAAACCCCAAGTATCATATCTGTAATTTGCTAGTTGCATGCCAATAAAGGTAATAAAGTAAAATAAATCACTCCTAACATTCTGGAAACGTAATGTTTACTCACTGAAAGCATCCGGACATTAAGCCATTAAGCTGATTTTAAATACAAAATACGACAGTAATCCAGTAATTTAATTAAAAATAAAATATCTTCTGGAGACAAGCTGTAAATGACCAAATTAATCAAGACTATCTAAAAAAAACAGGGAAAATGAGGTGTATAATTTCTATTTAAATACAAAATGTGGTGTACATTATCGTTTAAAACTTGTCAAAGGTTATAGATTTGGCTAAAACAATTGAGAATCAATGGGCATATTTAACAAATAAGCTCTTTATACACCGGATTATTACCACATACAAGCCGCTGAACCTACTGGTCTTGGAACTGCAGGTCTAGAACTGCGGTTGGTCGTCGTTACATTCCGAGCCGCTAGGTGGCGCATGTCTAAAACTACGGCACGTCTCTTGGTCCGGATGATGTAGTCCCGTTCCGCTACCGTCAGGCTGCTGGTTGTCCTGCATCAGGACGTGTGTGTGGGACATCGGTACAGGTGTGAGTCTCACCTGTCTGCGTCATGCTCCTGTCCACCGTCCTCACCGCGCTTTTATGTTTCTTGATACTAAAATGGATGAAACGCAGACGGTACTGTGCGGATATAACGAGACTGGACGGGAAAACGGTTCTAATAACCGGTAAACATGAACGTGTCTGCTCTCTGTGTGTAGATAATGTTAATCTAGATCTAGACCATGTTATCTAGATAATGTTAATCTAGATCTAGACCATGTTATCTAGATAATGTTAATCTAGATCTAGACCATGTTATCTAGATAATCTAGATAATGTTAAGTAACCTTCCCAAGGATGCACAACACATCACTAATCTTGCATTTAATGTTACTGTGTTGAAAAATCTTCGAGTTTGTTAGCTGTGTTTCTTATTTATCAGTGCTTATTGTTGTGCGATCCTGCACATATACGTTTATTTTGTAATTCTTTATATGTATCATCATCGACTCCTGTATTAGGTTGTATTTTACCTCCCTGATATTTGGAGTTAGTGTGCAACTGGTTAGGTGCGTTTTCTGGGTGGATGACCAAGCACGTTTGCAGCTACTCTGTAAATTTACAGTCACTCATGTATTGTACGGGGATCTTTAGACTGTGGACTTTTAATTTGCAAATATAAAACATTTAGGCGCCAAAGGTTTATTCTTTCACAGAGGTTTTTACGAACAACCAAACAGTGGTTCTGTGATCTGGGTTAGAGGACCTGTGTGGACCGATTGGTGGATTCTGATAAAGGGTTGAGAAACACGGCTGTAAAATCCAAACCAAAGGGGTTTTCCATTATTTGAGAACATGCCTTTCCCATTTTCATTTCATTCACAGGGCAAGTTTATTCCATTTCTGCAGTTTCAAATAAATGTTATGCACTGGGATTTTTGCAGTTACATCCTATAGAAGGTGGTGATCACTGTAGTGCTGTCATGCCGTCTCAGGACGTTCCTCCGTGTGTTACAGGCGGGAACTCTGGTGTTGGGAGGGAGACCGCCGTGGCTCTAGCTCTGCGGGGGGCGCGAGTCATCATTGCTTGTAGGGATGAGGACAAAGCCGAGAAAGCCTTGCGAGACATCAAAGCCAGGAGCCACAATATGAACGTGCTCTACATGCTGGTGGATCTGAGCAACATGAGGTCCATACGGGACTTTAGCAAAACCTTCCTACACAAAGAGAAGAGGCTGGATATTCTCATCAATAATGCAGGTGACAGTCTGGACGCTGTTGATGAAGATATCTGGTGCATATTTTTATTTAGGTCAGACCTTCTACTAATCCTCACAACTGCCACAATCTCTTTAAATACTTCCGTTTACAATGCATGACTGGGGCAAAGTACGGACATGCTTTGACCTGTTATTACAATGTTATTGACATGAATGTTTACCCAAAGCTTTCTAGCAGCCATAGGTATACATTACAGCCACCTCCATTCTCTTGAACATTTCCACAAAAGCAGTATTGGCCAGCTGACTACCCAACTCTTTTCCTTGATACCCGAGGTGTCCCCAGCATCCTGGACTGGACTGATGATAATTTCTCCATGTGTTTCGGTGTGAACCACCTGGGTCACTTCTTGCTGACCAACCTCCTGTTGCCCCGGTTGAGGGAGAGCGCCCCCAGCCGCGTGATCACACTCACCTGCTCCAGCTACAAGTACCAGAAGCTGGACTTCCAGGACCTCAACTACAACCTCCTCCCTTTCTTCACCTACTGCCGCAGTAAGCTGGCCAACATCTACTTCACACAGGAGCTGGCTCGCCTCATGGAGGGGAAAGGCGTGACTGCATACGCAGTGCACCCCGGTAGGTAGAACACCTACATGTGCACAGCACAACTCGCACTAGGGCTGCATGGTCAGGACTGTGATGTCGGGTCATGCTTTACAATATACGACAATCACTGGCGATCCCTTAATGAGACTCAGTTAAAGAAATGTGCCATATTTTGTCAATTGTGATATTTACACCCCAATCGAAATTTGTCCTCCGCTTTTAACCCATCTGTGCAGTCAGAACACACACACACACACACACACACACACACACACACACACACACACACACACACACACACACTAGTGATTACTAGGGGGCTGTGGATCACACGTGCCCAGAGCGGTGGGCAGCCCTAGCCCGGCGCCTGGGGAGCAGTTGGGGTTAGGTGCCTTGCTCAAGGGCACCTCAGTCATGGCCTTAGGTCTGGGAATCGAACCCACAACCCTCCGGTCACAAAACCAGTTCCCTAACCACCAGGCCATGACTGCCCAAGAAGTGGCGTATGTCATTGATCAGATAACATTTGGTTAGATGTGACTCATGAAAACAGCCCCAGAACATCTATGTAACCATAACTCTATATAACCCTAATCAAATATAACCCTGTTTAACCCTAACCCTAATTAATCCTAATCCTATTTGCCACATCTAAGTTTGCTGATGACATACACTGTTCATTAGAATTGGCAGGAGTCTAACAGATATTTGCTGTATAATGCCACAACAATGAATAGATTATGTTATAAAGCTCTGACCCATGTCAGTCTATTGAGGCAACAGCATTTCTGTTTGTATACATATATATGTACTGATGCCGGGGTTGGATGTGCCATTTCCACATGAGGACATGCTGATGTTAGCTCCTACCTGAGGCTCACCATCTGCACTGAAGGGACTGTGACTACTTGGCCTGGGAACTAGAACCACAACTATAACTATAGAACTACTTTTGACCAGCAGTGATGCCTTAGTTACAATGAAAAAGTAATCTGATTACTCCTTTAAAAAGTAACTTAGTTATGTTACATTTGATTTTAAAAGTAACTACGTTAGATTACAAGTTACTTTAGTAGTTACATTCAGCATCAAAATAAGTTTTTCCAATACTCAGATTTGGAATTCTGAATACTTTATTGGAAGTGCATTTTTAACAGTAACAGTGTATCTCCTGACATTACGTCGCTGCGCGGTATTATTTGTAAATGTATTTGCAAACGTAATACAAGCGAACTACACTGCAAAAAAGCAGCTTTCAAAAACTAGATAAAAAATAATGAAAATTAGATGTATTTGCCTATATTAAGCAAAATAATTGCCAATGGGGTAAGAATTTTACTTGGTAAGATTTCTTGAAATAAGCAAATCTATCTAGCTATTCAACATCACATGAAACATCTCAAAACTAGTGAAAGATGATGTCAATCAGACATTTTAAGCTTAAAATAATAATGTTGTCACACACAATAATAAGACTCAAGAACTCAATGCAATTCCATTTCTCTCATTCGAGTATCTTGATAAGGCTATATTGCTAGTAAACTGACACTAAGATTGTTACATTTTGTACTTAAATTAAGCTGTAATGAGCCAAGTGTGCTTAAGAATGAGGTACTAGAAAATCTGAATTTCTTTCATTATTTATTAACGTTTTAACAAGGCAGCTTCACAATACATCACAAGTCAATCAATCAATCAAAGTTTATTTGTATAGCGCTTTTAACAACTCAAGTTGTCACAAAGCAGCTTTACAGGATTTACAAGGTTAACAATACTATGGGTCCAGAACCCTAATGAGCAAGCCAAAGGCGACAGTGGCGAGGAAAAACTCCCTATGATGGTGGGGAATAGGAAGAAACCTCTGGAGAACCAAGACTCAAGAGGGAACCCATCCTCCATTGGGCGGCCCGTTAACACACAAATACACAAGTCACACACAATTCACACAATCAGACTAGGTAAAAGGTAGAATTGAAAGTTCTGGGTTTTGATATTGTCACTGTAAATGTCTGTTGATGAATGCCAGGCTTTCATTCCGTGTCGGAGCAGTGATGCTGGTATTGTAGGCTACGACTGCAGTGTTACTCCCCAGGTGAACCCCGGCATCAGCACATCCACCAGCAGCCAGACCATCCCCCAGGTGCCTGCAGGTGCCTGTATCCAATCGTCTTGGGTAGAGCCATGCAAGAAGATAGACAATACAGACTGTGTATACTTAATACAATTTTCAATTGTCAAACTTTTTCCATTCCAGTAATGCTCTCTTGTAAGAAGCAGTTGATGTCAGGGCTGGCTCGGATGCCGTGCCGTCTACATCCACAAGGGGCACCCGAGCCAGTCCTAGACTCCGGCAACGCAATCAGCAATGATCTGTCTCACCTGTTGCCATGGCTTCTTAAGGAAGCCAGTGGAGACAGATCATTGCTGATTCGTTGTGGTTATGCCGTTACGCTCTCAGCCTCTCTCTTACTCTGTTTTGCAGCGTTTGCCTCTTTAGGTGTCTCGCCACCTATCTCTCTTCTCTGTCTTTTTTCAAGTCCTCTCCTGCGTCCCTTACTGACCTCCCTCAAGTTTTCCTCAACCTGTTTACCTTCCTATCCCGTTGCTGTTCGTATGGGAAGGGTTTTTTGTTTGGATAGCCTTTTGCTATTAGTCAGCTCCTTCCCCTGACGTCCTTGTTTTTGCCTTATTTCTTTTTACGCGTTGAGCAGTCCGTGTTTATTCAGGCGCTCCTTTTAGTTCTGTTATTTATTGTGGCACTTGGTTCCACCTCTCTCTCGCTCTCTCTAACACGGTGTGTGCGTCCCTACCACGGTCGTTACAGTTGAATCATGCTCATGCAGCACATCACCCAACACTTGAGTTTGCAGCACAGACAAAAGTGTGGCGATACACTTAGGATATGTCAAATGTAGTGCATAATAGTATGACATGACATACAGAACACCCTCATGCAGAAGATCTTTGGGGAAAGTTGTCACTGGGGTTTGATCAACACAGATCATGCAGTTTTCCTGGTTGATGAGAAGCAGGGGGCTTGATAGAGGGTATCTGCCAATAACGGCAGAAGCACTTTCTGAGGGCTGCAAAAACATCACACACACACACACACACACACACACACACAATAAGCCACAAGCAAGTACAACTGAAGACAATACAATACGAAAGCGGTCAGTTTTACTTAATGAACTATCTAACAAGGGATAAGAGAGTTTATTTATTTACCAAGAGATTATGGAAGAGTGCCTCACTTGGCTGCCCCAATTTCTTTGGTGGTGCAACTCCTGATGGGAAGAGAGTTGGAAGGGCCTTCAAAATCTCAATGGATTGGTGTACTGTTTAAAGAAGAATCCAAGGTCATTGGTGGCTTCATGACCTTTTTCATTACGCCATAGAACTGTATTTTTGAACAGAAAACCTTCCACCGTTTCCTCAGTTCTATAACGTAGTTTTGATTGCTTGGTTGAAGAATTCTCCCCAACTCATCCATAACCTGTAAACAAGCACATATAACATCGAATATTTGATGATTAGAGTGGAATCTTCTCTATTTTCCTATAATCCCTCATTGTGTCTTAAAACAGTGGAACGATTAAATCGTGGAACGATTAAAATTTGAACAATTCTCTAACAATTTGTAAAAAGCGTTTACCATGCTGTAAATGCTGCAAAGTCTATGCTATTATTGAAACTACATGCTACTCACATTAAGAAAGCAACTGAAGTCAAATTTAATGAACTGGTGACCTTGTTGCTCTTTTTTCATGTGTGTGGTTAACGTAGGCAGTACAGAACAGTCTTATATCGTCAATAAATCACCAGATCAGTGTGCCTCAGCTGGTCTTAAACTTCAGATAAACTAGATCAACATACATACACAAAAAAACCCAAGTGGAGAAGCCACCACCTGTTTGTGAATGTGAACAACTTACATGATCGATTTCTTTGAAACAAGGGTATGCCTCACAGATTTTGGTAGGCCTGTCTTGTTCCTTCATGACATCTGCATCAATAAAGGCCCTTCCAGACTGGAATTCCAAGTCAAGCAGTTGACTCACAGCACTCTTATTTGGCTTTTTTGTTTTGTAGATTTCCTGGAGTGTTCTGTAGTGTCGTGCCTGGGTTTGCTGACTGTCTTGACCATTTTGATCTGCTGCAAAGCAAATGCAATTAAACAAACATTTCAGTGACAAATTGAATTTGCTGTGTAACTTTTGGAGGGCCTAATAGAGGACCCCCCCCCCCCCCACACACACCCACCCAAAATAAAAAATTTTCATTTTATTATTAAATAATGCGCTTACCGCCTTCATCCTGCTCACTGGTCTCAGGGGTGCTGGATCTGAATGGAGACTTGTTAAGAACAATGGAGCCACTGGAATCTGCATCACAGTCATCCGCTGACATACTGGACAGATTGTCCATTGATCCAGATCCAAATTCAAGGTGTTGTCTCTTTGCAGTATTTTTATTCATTCCAGAACTGCTTTTATTCTTTTCAGATGAACGGGACTTCTGAGGGGTCCTCACGTTCTGCGATCTTTTCATCAGCAGTCTAGTAACAGTTTCCTACCATAACCTGAAAATTTCTTAATTTTAGACTCCGACATTCAAACAATGTTGACATGTACTAACATTATCTTGAAGTAATCTACGGTAATTTGTAACATACTCACCCATTCAAATTGACAAAAGACTGAACGGTCACGCAACATAGGGAAGTACTCCACCAAACGTCTGGCCATCGCAATTATGTCATGTTTTGATGGATAAGCAAAGTTCTCCACTGTAGCTCTCAAAACAGATATCATGTTGGTCACCGTCTTCCGAATCAGTCGACATCGAAGTTCCTTGGAAAGGACGCACTCTTGTTCTTTCCCAGTTGTTGTTGTTCAAAATAATGCTTTCTTGCTTGTTCCAATTCAGAGTCTGTATACAGTACATATTCAAGGCTGGGTGTTTTCATGATTTTGGATGGACTTGGTGTAGAACTGATGGAAACACTTGGACCACTGGAACATGAAGTACTTGGTTCAGTGACTTTGGCTCTAGAGGTGCCAAGATTAGAACTCTGAAAGCATAAAAGGAGAAGCAGATAATACTCATACAATTTATTATTTATCTTGACCTATAACTGTTACCTATAACTACAAAAAATCACAAGTCTCTCATATGTACCTCTTCCTCCTGATGAGCCACGCTCCATATGGCTTTCCTCCTAAAGAAATGTTCAGGACAGGGTTCATACACTTTTTTGACAATCAATTTCCATGACTTTTCCATGACTTTTCCATGACTTTGAGGCAAATTTTAATGACTATACATTCTCTAAACATATGTGTAGACATGAAAAATAAGAAAAAATCCAGGCCAAAATTCCACAGTATATCATAAATTAATGACAAGCCACGTGGTTTAATTGAAAAAATAAACATTTACCGTATTTTCAATATCAATATAAACCGGAGTTACGACCTACTTTTTTTTTTATTTCGCGCGTGCACGGAGGAGCAGTGGCAGCACAGTGGAGTGTTGTGTACGATAAGCTGAGGCAGCACAGGCTCCACTGCAGCCCATCTCGGCAACACGATCGCTCTTTCTCGCGTTGTACGCACGAGGACATCGTTAGTTTTTTTTCTATACTGTGTTTACGATCAAAACGTATCTAAATCTTTTCAGTCTCTAACTCCATCGTTAACCGTGCACATTTTGCACGCCCCGTGTCCTTGTCTTTCACAAGCCATAGCTTGTATTTGTCCAACTGAAGCAGTCATTGTTTAATCGGCATTTACCAGCATTACGCTGATTTACATCAAAGTACAATCTACAGCTCCGCTTGGAGTCCGACGCTAACGCAGTGAACTAATGTGTGAAGTTACGTTAGCGGTCCGCACAATGAAAAAAAATGGCTATATTATATTTATTAATTTTTTCTTCCGGTTATCAGAACAACATACATTTATTGTGTCAAGCAAATTTCCATGACTTTTCCAAAACATTTGAGTATTTTTTATTTTTCCAAAACTTATCCAGGCCTGGAAATTGCTATTTTCAAATTCCATAACTTTTCCAGGTTTTTCATGATCGTACGAACCCTGTCAGGACCTGGTAACAGATCTCTGATGTCATCACGGGTGAGTTCTGCTAGTTGAGCTTCTGTGATATTAGCAGCTGTACATTGTCCAAAACAGAGAACATAGGGAAATTCTACTATAGGTATTCACTACATTACAGGTAGTTTTGTGACACACAAGTGTAAGAAAACACTTGTATGCCCCACACATCTACTACTTTGCTTATTTCAGTTATTTTTAAAGAGCAGAACTAGCAAGTGATTTAAAGACATTTAAGAAACATTCAAATAATTATCAGGCTACAGAAAAAAATTAATTCAGAACTCCAGTTAAATGATTTACACAATACACAGAATTAAATAAATAGCTAGTGTCTAGGTAAAATCGCGTTTAGACTGTGATTGTAGTGTTCATGACAATCTTAGAATGCTAGCTAAGCTAAATATTTCTTTGGTTGTGAATTTAAAACCTGCTCTCAGGTTGCATGTGTCATGCTCCATGACAGCTGATTTAGTGCCAAAGGCAACTTACGATCACGGTCTAGGTGCTCCCTATCCCCTCAATGTGACGAAAATTCTCGATTACTTAGCTGTTATAGTTAGCTAGCTAGTTAATAATGTTGTGATGAAAACTATCCTAGCTAGCTAGCTAATATTCTAGTTTCGTTCTATTGCATCACATCTTGCAATATTGTGTTGGCCTAATAGCTGATAGCCTGAAACTACGGGCTCGAGCGATTCCACAGAGCTAAACACGTAGCTAGCTAGAGGGAGTGTGTGCTGACTAATAATTTGCGTTTGAAATTCATTAGCTAGATACAATGCAAAGACATATTTTTGTAATATTTAACTGAGAAACAAAAGTTTTACCGAATACATTTACCCACATTTCAGAACACTGGAATTTAGCTATGTAGCTGATTTTAAAGTAAGCTATTGGTTAGCTGGATAGCTGGCTTAGCTTTGAAGGCTTGTTAGTTAGCTAGCTATCTAACCATCCATCAAAGCGAACGATACGGTATATTAATACTATAGCTCACAACACAACTTATTTAATTAACGATTCTAATTGTAACGTCAGGAAGAGACAGAGAGGGATCCTTATGCAAAAGCACAGTGCTCTTTATTTGGCAGATAGATACAACCAGAGAATGCGAGATGTTAATGCATAAACGGAGTTGATCTAATGCCGTTTGTTGAGAGTGGTCTATCCGGTCCGGGGTCGTAACGGGAAGGCAGAGTCCGTACGGTACCTGAGGGCTAGGCAGAAGACGGGGTCGAGGGAACAGGCAAAGGTCGGTACACAGGAGAAACAGCAGGGTATGATAACGCTCGGTATGCAACATGGTTGGCAATACTTCGCGACGAGGTGTTGTGATGACGGTGTATATGAATGCCTGGAATGTGGGCGTGGTGATGAGGAACAGCTGAGTCCTTAATGGCTATCAGGTGACATTCCTGACATTACCCCCCCTCAACGGAGCGTCTCCTGACGCTCCACGACGCAAAGGCGGACGGCCACGGCCCCGGGGGGCAGGAAAATGTGGATGGGCAGCGTGGAAGTCGGCGATGAGCGAGGGACAGAGCACGTCCCGCGCGGCCACCCAGGTCCTCTCCTCAGGACCGAAGCCCTCCCAATCGACGAGGTATTGGAGACCACCACGCCGACGTCGGGATTCCAGCAGCTCCCTGACGATATACGCCGGCCGACCGTCGATGTCCAGCGGCTCCGGGGGACGGGCAGGAACAGATGAGACAGACATGGGGCTGTAATGGACAGGCTTAAGGAGAGACACATGAAAGGTGGGATTAATGCGATAATGAGGGGGCAATTGAAGTTTGTAGGTTACGGCGTTAACCCTCTTCAGCACTTTAAACGGTCCGATGTAACGTCGACTGAGTTTACGGCAGGGCTGACGCAGGTTGAGATTCTTAGTGGAGAGCCATACTCGCTGACCAGGGTGATAGATCAGGGCCGGGAGACGACGGCGATCAGCATTCATGCGGCGGGTATGGAGGGCGCGTCTCAACTGAACGTGAGCTTGTTCCCAGGTCCGAGCACTGCGCGTCAGCCACTCGTCTAGTGTAGGGATATCAGAGGGCGTCTCATCCCATGGGAAAAACGGGGGTTGATAGCCGTAGACGATTTGGAAAGGAGTGAGTTTGGTTGAGGAGTGTATTATGGAGTTGCGTGCATACTCAGCCCAGGGGAGATATTTATGCCAGTCTTTCTGAGATGCGCAGTACTGGCGTAGAAACCGACCCAGTTCTTGGTTGTACCGCTCCACCTCACCATTGGACTGGGGATGATATCCTGACGTCAGGCTGGCTGTCACTCCGAGCAGTTTGCAGAACTGTGTCCAGACGCGCGAGGTGAACTGAACCCCTCGATCGGACAGGATGTCTTCTGGGAGCCCATAGAACAGGAAAACGTAGTGGAAGATGTCCGATGCTGTTTCCATGGCTGTAGGTAACTTGGGGCGAGGAATCAGACGACACATTTTCGAAAACCTGTCCACTACAACAAAGATTACGGTATTGCCTCCTGAGACAGGCAGATCGGTAACAAAGTCGACCGCTATGTGTGACCATGGCCGACGTGGGATAGGTAACGGGAGGAGTTTACCCGTGGGTAAGGTGCGTGGAGTCCGCGACTGAGCGCATGTTTCGCAGGCGAGTACGTAGTCGCGAATGTCGTCCTCCCACGATGGCCACCAATACTTCCGAGCGATGAGGTGGCGAGTGCGAGTGATGCCCGGGTGTCCAGTCCCTGCCGTATCATGGGCGAGCTGGAGGATTCGCCCTCGCAACGACACCGGGACATATTGCTTACCCTCGGGACAGTCTTCGGGACTGGGGTCAGTGAGTAAAGCCGCATCCAAGTCGTCCTGCACATCCCATCTTATGAGGTCGAGGAAGCAGGAGTCCTTGAGAATATGCACCGGCGCCTCATCGCTCGGTGATCTGTCGTGGATCCGAGACAGAGCATCCGCCTTGGTATTCTTGGAACCGGGCCTGTAACACACTGAGAATTTAAACCGGGAGAAAAACAGAGCCCACCTTGCCTGACGCGGGTTCAATCGTCTGGCGGACTTCACATACTCTAGGTTCTTATGGTCAGTATATACTATAAACGGATGTTCGGAGCCCTCCAGCCAATGACGCCACTGTTCTAGTGCTAGTTTCATAGCCAGGAGTTCTCTATCTCCCACGTCGTAGTTTACTTCGGCCGGTTTCAACTTCTTTGAGAAGTAAGCACAGGGAAACAGTTTAGGGGGGTCTCCTTGTCGTTGGGATAGAACAGCGCCCACACCCACCTCCGATGCGTCAACCTCGACGATAAACTGGAGTTTAGGATCCGGGAGGTGCAATATGGGTGCACTGGTGAACGCAGTTTTCAACGTGTTGAACGCTTGATGCTCTTTGGAGGACCACACGAAGCGCGTCTTCTTCCCCCCTTTCAGGAGGTCGGTGAGAGGGGCCGCTATCGAACCGAAGCTCCTAATGAAACGACGGCAGAAGTTCGCGAATCCCAGGAACCGTTGCAGTTCTTTCGTCGAACGAGGTACCAGCCAGTTAGTCACTGCATCCACCTTATCCGCATCCATGTGCATTTGGCCCGGCGAGAGGGTACATCCTAGGAACGAGACGGTAGAAACGTGGAACTCGCACTTCTCAGCTTTCACATACAGTTTATTCTCTCGGAGACGTTGCAGGACAGCGGAGACATGTTGGACGTGTTCGGTGATTGAGGGAGAATAAATTAGGATGTCGTCAATGTAAACAAAGACAAAACGATCTATCATCTCACGGAAGATATCGTCCATAAAGGCTTGGAATACTGACGGACTGTTTGACAGCCCATAGGGCATCACCAGGTATTCATAGTGACCTCGAGCAGTAACGAAGGCAGTTTTCCACTCATCCCCCTCCCGTATGCGTATCAGATTGTAAGCGCTCCTCAGGTCCAGTTTCGTGAATACAGTCGCTCCCATCAAACGCTCTTGCGAAGCAGAGATAAAAGGAAGGGGGTAAGCGAACTTCGAGGTGACAGCATTAAGCGCACGATAATCAATACAGGGACGTAGTCCACCCCCCTTCTTCTCCACGAAGAAGAACCCGGCTGCTACTGGGGACGTCGATGGGCGGATGAACCCCTTCTGCAGTGCTTCACTGATGTAAGATTCCATCGCGGCATCTTCGGGACGGGAGAGAGGGTATGGCTTGGATCTCCTGGGCAAAGACGACCCGGGGAGAAAGTCGATGGCGCAATCGCTAGGTCTGTGAGGGGGTAATAGACTGGCCTGAGTCTTGTTAAAGACGTCCTTATACTCCTGGTACTGTTCAGGTACGACTCCAGAGAGGGGCGTGTCGGGACTCTCCACCGTAGTGGAACGGAGAGGTAGGTGTATACAGGATTCTAAACACTGTGGTCGCCACTTGGTGAGTTCTCCAGTCCTCCATGAAATTTCTGGATCATGTGTCTTTAGCCAAGGAAAACCGAGTATAACTGGATCTCGGGGAGAGGACACCAGGTAGAACTGTCTCAGCTCTGTGTGGAACATACCAACTCGGAGAACGACAGGCTTGGTACGTACGGTCACCATGCCGTCACCGATAGGTTGACCATTGACAGCATTTATGTGTAGCGGGGGTTTCACTGGTTCGGTGGGAATGTTTAGCGATTTGGCTAAGTCCGTGTCTAGGAAATCACCTCCGGCACCAGAGTCCACTAAAGCCGAATAGTGATTGGTGATACCACCGCAGGTGAGTAGTATGGGAAGGCTAAGCTGGGACCTACCACTAATGAAAAACAACGGTGTTTTTATTCTTTCTTGCGAGGGCGATCTGTCTCTGGAGTGGATTGGACGTGTAGGACAGCCAACCCGGAAGTGACCTTCCTCACCGCAGTAAACACACAGGCCCTCGCGGACACGACGAGCCCGTTCCTTCGGCGTGAGGGGAGATCTGCTCAATCGTACGGGGTCTGGGAAGGCATGGGGTGTCTCGCCGAGGGGTTTGGGAAACTGAACACGGGGAGTTAACACAGGAGATCTCTCACGGTTGGGACGGTGAGAGGCTAATATTTTATCCACGTTTACAGCAGCTTGCATGTACTCTGTAAGGGACAGGTCGTCACTCTGACAGGCTAATTCCACCTGGAGGTCGATGCTAAGGCCGCGTCGGAACACGGTCTTCAGTTCTGAGTCCCCCCAGCCACTCCCTGCAGCCAACGTGCGGAACTCCCGGGCGTAATCGGCTGCGCTGCGCCCTCCTTGTTGTATTTCACACAGCCGTGTGCCGATGTCCAGCCCTGCTGCGGGATGATCGAAGACCAACCGAATGAGGGCTGTGAACTGATCTTCCGACTCCAGAACAGGATCTTCACAGTTCCACAGGGCTGTTCCCCAGGCACCTGCCTCTCCAGTAAGGAAGGAGACGATGAAATGAACCTTTTGGCGTTCGGTCTGGAACTGGGTAGGATGGTACATGAAGTACAACGCACATTGCATCAGGAAGTGTCTACAGCGTTCAGGGGATCCATCGTATTGCTCCGGAACAACGACAGGAATACCGGAGGGTAACACGGAGGCTATTACGGGACTAGGAGTACCGAGGTTCTGCGCGGTGGTGGCTTGATGGAGGGTCTCCGAGAGAGCCAGGATGGTAATCCCTTGGTTACGAGTCGTCTCGGTAAGTAGTGTGATTTCCTCCTTCAACGCCGCGATGCTGGCTGCTATGCACTCCGGATAGGTTTGAGCTTCTGCAGGATCCATGTTAGAGGCGAAGTATTTTGTAACGTCAGGAAGAGACAGAGAGGGATCCTTATGCAAAAGCACAGTGCTCTTTATTTGGCAGATAGATACAACCAGAGAATGCGAGATGTTAATGCATAAACGGAGTTGATCTAATGCCGTTTGTTGAGAGTGGTCTATCCGGTCCGGGGTCGTAACGGGAAGGCAGAGTCCGTACGGTACCTGAGGGCTAGGCAGAAGACGGGGTCGAGGGAACAGGCAAAGGTCGGTACACAGGAGAAACAGCAGGGTATGATAACGCTCGGTATGCAACATGGTTGGCAATACTTCGCGACGAGGTGTTGTGATGACGGTGTATATGAATGCCTGGAATGTGGGCGTGGTGATGAGGAACAGCTGAGTCCTTAATGGCTATCAGGTGACATTCCTGACACTAATTTAAAATAATATAACTCATTACCTTTAAGTGTCGCCGTAGAAATCTCATCTAATGTGTCCATGTCGATGTTTCAATTATGCTAAAGCAAGTATGTGGAGAAGGCGCAAACCTTCTGGCGCGATCTCCAGGTATGTACCATCTCAGGTTATAAAATGGGTATGTATTTAAATATATGTACTCATTTGATTATACAGCACGTTTTTAAAAACTGTTTGAGTAAACAGAATTATTAGCATTTATAACATCGGTAATATAAAAAAAATTAAAGCATACCATTAAACAATATTATTATGAGCCCCTCCTTATTTCGAACAAGTTGGGAACTCCTATACAACGCTTCTTGCTTCTCAACATCTTGTTGATTTCACCTCTTACACAACATTTTGCAAACTTTGCAAAAAGCAAAATGTCTATGTTCCTATGAAGTATTACATTGGTGATATCATAGGGCTCTACAAAACATCAAATTCATAGGCTTAACTGTGTAAACTTATGTTTTGTTGTAAATAATTTATATTACACTCTTAATGACTGCATTGGTATTGGTAGACAGATCAGATTCCTGTTTGTGAATTTTGTAACCAAGAGTCTGTATATGTTCTAGTGTAGCATCTGTGTTTATAATGCAGGTGTTATTATATACATTGCTCTGCTTTTTGTTTTTGTCGAATTTCAAAATCCTTGATGTAAAACATTGTAAGAGAAAGGTATTTCTTAAAACAAGTAAAAAAAAACACTTAATTTAATACCCTGAGAATGGACTCTAATCATCATAACTCAATGAGTGATATTTCTGCTTGTTTCGTGCTCTAAATGACTTAAAATAGCATAGCATTTGTAACTTAGACTGATAAAGGTAATTGTCCTTCAAATAAGCAAAATAATCTTAAACTCACAATGCTTAGTAAGACAAATTGCCTTATCAAGCAAAAAAAAAAGTTTTATTGCATTGATATAAGATCAGTTCACTTGCTAAGATTTTGATTTTTGCAGTGTATTCAGTCAGACAGCTATTTGTTGTGCAACGAAATATAGTTACAATTTCAAGCATTTTTAAGTACGTTAGCCAAACTTCCAGCACTTTTCAAACCTGGAACACAAAGCAACATTACAATTCATCAGGTAAATGTTCCTTCCCCTGTTTTTGAGGGGTGTTTCTTTATACTACCACATATCGTTACGGACAACACTGCACAGAATGACGTGAACGTGCTCACGCTCTCACAGGTTCGTGCACAGCGTGCGGAGTCGAGCGCTACGGTCAGACGTAAAAGTATAACTGAGCTAAGAAGAAAGCAAATATATATATTTTACTAAGGAAAATAAAAAGTAACTTTAATCTGATTACTGGACTGGAAATAGTAACTTATAATATTACTCGTTACTGAAAAAGTGATAAGATTAGACTTACTGACATCACTGTTGACCACAAATACGGACTTGTGTTAACGGGCTTCCCAATGGAGGATGGGTTCCCTTCTGAGTCTTGGTCCTCCCGAGGTTTCTTCCTAATCTCCAACATCATAGGGAGTTTTTCCTCGCCACTGTCGCCTTTGGCTTGCTCATTAGGGATCTGGACCCATATGATTGTAAAGCTGCTTTGACATGTGTTGTAAAAAGTGCTATATAAATAAATTTGACTTTGACATACAACTCTCACACACTAACACACTAATCTTAACCTTAACCCTAACTTTCATACACTAATCCTAACACTAACCCTGCTGCAATGTTCAGCCATATTGCAAAGGCGCCATGAATAGCAGGTCTGCATATATCAAACCATGACCCTGGTGACCTCTCACCTCTCCACCCTGCCCACTTCCAGGTTATGTCCAGAGCAGCTGGACAGGTCACTACTCCTTCCTGTTTCGGCTGCTGATGAAGGCGATCATGTTCATGTTCTACGTGCCGTGCGAGCTGGGGGCTCAGACGGTTGTGTACTGCGCCGTGGCGAGTGAGGTCACTGCTCACAACGGCGGCTACTTCTCCGACTGCAGGCCTTCCTCCGTATACGCCTACGCCAGAGACGCCGGTGTGTCCAAGAAACTGTGGGAAGCTAGTGAAAGATTGGTCAAGCTTGCCTGAGAGTTGTAATATATTTATATATGTAATATATATGTAATATATTTGTGAGCTTTTAACCTTTTGACTATTTAAATTATCTATTGATAAGTGTTCAAACAATTGCTTTGTCTCACATCAAGATTTATAATTTTATTATTATTAAACTTTTATTTCACCAGGCAAGTCTTTAAGAACAATTTTGTTATTTACAATAACAGCCTGACAGTGTGCACACTAGTGTCTAACCCTAAATCCATGTTCACAATAGTGTCTTGGTGGAATAAATGGCAGTTGATGTTGTACTTTATGGATTGTTGATTACACACTAGCAGATCTTATCTGAAAAAAAACCTAAATAAGAGAAGCACATGCACATTTCTTTAGTATTTAAACCTTCATCTTTATTTATAACACTTGAACACATTTCTGTAAGTCAGGTCACATAGCAGGTTCAGAGTAAGAATAATTAGAGTAAGAATAATTCAAGAAATAAAAGAGAATAATATCTTGTACAGAACCCCCCCCAACAAACAAACAAACAAACAAAAAAGACAGACGACTACTGGGGAGACTTCAACTTAGGAGAAACTGTCTGGTGAGATTGGGCAGGAGAACAGAAGGACCAGCAGTAAAGAGTAAAAACATTGCAGTACTGAAAACAGTCGAGCTCTGTGTTGTCAGTGCAGGTGACATCACCATGGCAAACACATCGTCCTAACGACAGCGCGCACCGCAGCCCGACTGAGAGGTCGCTCACATGGTTATGCGCAGCTTGAATGGAAGCGTGTTTATACCTCGGTACGGGTGTGAGCCCATCGTGTGAGCCTATCGTGTGCCCATCGTGTGAGCCCATCGTGAGTCCATCGTGAGTCCCTCTGAAGTCAATTAGAACGACTCTATTTGATTCCTTTGGCATGTGCGTATTAGCAACATTGGCGAAGCACAACCACTATAATGACTTCACTGTCTATGGATGAGAGAAACTCTTTTTTTCATACTGAATGCGAATGGAAAATTCAGGCTTCGTGCACTATGGTAACTCCACCTTACTGTGAGGCTACAGACAGACGGAAGTCTCAAGGTTCAGTTCAAAAACCTTCTCAATTTTCAGCCACCCTGCATTGACAACAGTAAATCTGAATACAAAAGCATGCCATTGAAATCCCATCACCATTCTAATAATCTCAGTAACATCATTATAATTCTCATTTACATAATCTTCATCTTCAGCATCATCTTGAGACAAAAATATTTTATACACTTACAAAACTTGTAAAATAGATGAGAGAAAGGGTTAGTTAACCAGCATTCAATAGAGACTGAAAATAAAGATAAAACAATCACCAGGTGTTTGTGTTTGAGTGCCTGTCATGCAAAGAAATTCTGACTAAAATGCTAGTAAACTGCCAATTTAATACTATGTCCGGTTTAATAGAATAAAATGTGAATCCTCACTCTTTTACATGATTATTTTGCTAAAACACACAAAGAACATCATTATACATTTTTTACATGCTTTTTTGTCTTTGTTTTTTGTTCTAGGGAGTGAACTACCAGGGCACTTACACACACTGTATAAAACATGTAACTGCAGCACTAGGCACTAGGCAAAATGAGGCAGCCAGACTCAGACACGAGGGAACCACCACAAAGAATCGGCTCTAAAATACAGCCAGTCAAAAGCACAACACTAGAACAAAGAGCAGGTGCTCGGGTGGATGAGCCTGGCAGAGTCACTCCAGCTGGAGAAACACGCCGTCCTGCTCCATAGCTGATAAAAAAGTCTCTGGACATGCAAGAGCACATCGAAGTTCTAAAGATCAAAATTCAACAATATTCACTAAAGCCTAATATTGTCATTGCATTGAAAACAGCAAAAGAATGAAAAGGATCGCTCATCAGTAAAACGTGGCAGGACAGAAGGTTGACAGTTAAACAGCAAGTCAAACACTGTGAGATAAAATATTTAAATAAATAAATAGAAAATAAATATGACCTGAGGACACAAACAATGAATGAGCCTCTGAAATGGACTTGTTTTGCTCCTCCCTCGGTTTACACCAGCTAAGGTCAAAAGGTCATGTGCTGGACCTGACCAATAGCTTAACATCATACCTCATACCTCAGTCCCTCACACACCTGCAGCTTCAGGGCCGGTGTTAGGGACAGATGTCCTGCATGTAATATGTTTGATTGTACATCCATCACCAGTACACTTCATATAAGGAAAATGTGATTTTCCAATCTCCTCATGTTATGAAAAGCTCCTCAACCTCCCACATGTGTGTAATGAAGGTCACCACTTAATCTAATACATGCAGCCTGCGCACACAGACGTTTCCCAGGTAGTAAAACACCTTCAAGCACAAATGTACGATATGAGCCATGAAAACAAACCAAAGATAAATGTGTGTGTATCATTAAAACACAATGATTAACTCTGATTATATCCAACACTCCTGACAAATCTGGAAATCACATTTAAAATAAAAGGGATAGGGGATCACTGCTGTACACTGATGATAGTCAGATCATGAGATCATCACCTGCAGTGTCGACCAACACACAGAAGATCTGCTACATGCTCACCGTTCCAAAGGCCGAGTTGGCTGCCCCCAAGAACAGTCACTCACAGCTCTGTATTAGCTTTTATCCTTCTGTGCATCGACATGGTGACACCACCTTCAAAGGAGGAGCACATTATGGGTGCAGCACACGTGAGCTCCCTGGAGGAGACGTTTGGGGTCTTCGGGAAGAGAAAGCTGGGGTCAGAGTTAAATGTAGCACCGTCAGCTGGATTATGGCTTTCGAGTTTGAGCTGGGCTGTGAAGCTACACGTGCAGGCCAGCCCACCCTCGCTGTGGATCAGTGATCTGGCCCGGGACAGCGCCGTGTCCATATGTTCGGAGTTCTGGGCCCTGGTTTAAATATGTGACAATCCATGATCACAAATGACGTGACATGAAGTGATTAGAGGTTGTGCCTCTTTTGAAATCACTGTGAAATCAGATGAGAAAACTTCTCTCACTGTTACAAGAAGTAGCAGACGAGATGATGGAAAGTTGCTTTTGTTGTTGAAATAGAAAAACGGCAAAACTAAAGGCTGGAAGACCCCAAACATGTCACTGTGTGAAATCACTACGTTTAGCTCTGCGCTCCACCCCTACACACACACATACACACACACACACACACACACACACACACACACGGTGTGTGAACGCTTGCTTTGAATCATCAGTTACATTTATACATCCGTACAAAAACACAGAGCTTCAGTATTCTCCCCACCCATTACAGTAGGAACTGTCACCGTGGAAACACCAAAAGTGTTGATAACACATGGCTGAGCAGAAGAAAGACTTCAATCAGAAATTACATAAAATGAAATGTACAAATGCACAACTGCTGTCATTATAGTAATAATACTAATTATATTAAACAACGGTAATAACAATAGCAATGATAATATTAATAATTATATTAAAAATGTACATGCTCTATGCCATGACGTAGGTCAGTGAGACAGGTTCGCCATTCACACTGGGGGACAGTGAGAGAGACAGCGGGACATGTCACGGACACAAAAGACCTCGCCATCCATTCCAGTAAGACCTCCTCACTCAGATTCACTCAGCAGAATGTGGAAACACACTTGGGGGGGCAACAATGGAGAGGGGGCAGGTGGACATTACACGGAGACGTGATTGACAGGTGAGGGGTGGAGCCCAGTGTGGGAGGGTCAGGCACTGACACTGGGTTTCCTCTCCTCCCTCTCTCTCTCTCTCTCTCTCTCTCTCTCTGTCTCTCTCCATGTTCCTCTCTCTTGCCCACTTTGGCCGGGCACTCTTCTAAAACGGTGGCTACAACGAGCTGAACCTGTAAACAAACGTATAATCATGACCTTTAATTTAGCCGATTTTATGGGTTCCTTTAATTCCATGATGTAAAACGCCAAATCACTGGAGCGTAGCGGAACTGAAGTGACCTGGTAATAGAGCCTAAACTATGGTTCAAATATTAAAACAAACATTTTTAAAAAATGGCTGTATTTGCCTTCACCCAGTGAACATTTCTACACTATTCAGAATATAAAATCCAACATCTCCTGATCTTCTCTGGTACGTTCAGGTGGATCTCACCTTCACTGCAGTGGAGCAGCCGGAGCTCCTGAGCAGTGAAAATGGACATTCTGCCACTTGGAGTCCCGGCGATGCCACACCCTCGTCTCCTCTGATTGGCTGCTGCGCGGCCGGCCCTGCCCATCCACATACTGCGTGAGACGGATGTAGGCGATGCACGCGGCATCCTCGCCGATCAGGTGAACGTGAGGGTTCAGAATGGTGGTGTGGATGGGCTTGCTGTTCTTGGACAACACTGCAGGGGATTCGAAGAACATTACAATAGATGAGAGAGGTGCTGTACAGCTGGTGATGTCTCCCCTTGGTAATTAATCAAACGTAGAATGCAGGAAAGCACAAACCCTCAACATGAATATCAGCTGGGACAAGAGCCAAGCTCCACCCAGCTCCAAGCCAAGTTCCACCTCTAATGTTTCCACAAGCTCCACCTCTAATGTTTCCACAAGCTCCACCTCTAATGTTTCTACTGAGAAGTTACTCACAGTTCTCAAAGTAGAATCTGTGGAAGTCCATCCCCTCCACCAGGTTTCCTAGAGCCTCTGGCTCGAATGAGGTCAAACCAGGGTCACAGATCTTACTGGACAGAAACGAAAGAATAGTAGGAAATTTATAAATAAACACACATGCATTCACTGTTTCAAGTAAATAGATAATCAAATACTCAAGGGTTGTCCGACACACAAAGACCGAGTGTCTTACGCGTAAGCATCAAAGTCTCCATTGTTGATGGCCTCAATCAGCTGTTCTGTGATTTTGATGATCTCCTGTTTGCGTGCTGTCAGAGGAAAAGGGTAAAGAGCTCAGGAGCCATGAAGTCACACACACCCCCACCCCCACCCACCCACCCATAAAACAAAAGCACAAACACAAACAAAATGAGTCCAGAGTTAGTCACAAACCATTATCTGTAACATGGGATGATCACAGGTTAACATTCATCTTTTAATATCTTTCTGGCCAACCAAGATGCAAGCCACATTTTGTTTCTATCTCTTACACCGATGGTTTTTAGACACACCCACAAAGACTTGAAGCACACACAGTTCCTGAAATCTCAGAACAACCCACTTAACTTCAGGGAAGCAGCAACTTTGTAAAGCAGGGCAGCCGTGTTAGTCCATTAATGGACATGTGTTAGTCCATTAGCACCGTCAGCACATCTCCGCTCAGTCCTGTAAAACCACTGTATCACTCCGTGGCTCACGTGAGCACCAGTGCTAGTGCTGAGCACTGTACTCACAGGGCAGGGGGCTGGGAGAGGGCTTGGGGGGGCCAGGGGCGGGGCCAGGGGTGGGGCCCGGGGCAGCCAGGGGTCGCCCGGGTGCAGGAGGTTCAGCATCTGCATGGGGGGCGGGACTCTTGCGCACGCCGCTAACCAGGTCTGTGAGACGCGTCACTGGGGGTGTGATGGTGGATGAGCAGGACGGAGCGAAAGGAGGAAGAGACCAGACAGACAGGACGGAAGAAAGAAGTGATGAATGGAAATGAAGAGAAAGTACTTGGTATTGGGGACGCAGACCCGACGTGTAGAGGTTTCCCACCAATATACTAAAATTCTGAACCACTTTAGAGTAACTGCCTGAAAATGTAAAGGTGGAGTAAGTAATTTATTGTAGAAGTAATGCGTGTCATACATTTATGAAATACTCCTTCCATCCCGATATCAAACAATAACTCAAATGCTCTGTTAATAAGACCATTTTAAAACTCGTAAATGATGTGTGGCAGTTGCAGAACTGTAAAAATTAAATAAAAATAAATAAATAAATAAATCTCCCTCCCTGACCACATGTGTGCGCTCCGCTGAGTACGTGTGTGATTATTCACGCTTATTCACATCTAGCACAACGCAAAAAGTCAACGGACAAGATTAGCAGAGAAAGTTAGAAAAGCCCACACTACAACAAACTAAACAACTAAACAAACAAACAAACAAAACAAGGCTTCAACCAAAAAATGGTTAGCTAAAGAGAAAGGTCACTCCAGGGTTGTTAGGCAGGTTTTCTGGCTTCTACAACATTACCTACTCCACCTTCAAGAACTATGGAACGAGTTACAGTGGCCAAAACAGCTGCTGTCCAGACAGAGACAACCTTTCAGTCAATGTCTGCTCCTGAGAACAGGCCTGTACTTACTCTGCATGGGAATGTTGGGGGTGTGTGGGGCGGGACAAGGCAGGGAGGTGGATTGAGCAACTGTGGGGGTGATACCACACCCATTTCCATCGTGAACAGGGCCCGGGCCTTTACGCACCGCACCCAGCAGGTCTGTGAACTTAGTAGAAGCTAAGGGAGCCAGGAAACAGGTCAGAGGTCAGAGAAATGGGGTAGAGTGTGGAGCACACAGGAGACAGGCACAGCAGTGGAGCGGTAGATACCCTTAGTCGGACTATTATTAACCCTTCGGTTTTGTTGACCTCACGTTTTTTACTTTAGTGTTCCCGGTCTTGACCCCAGATCAGTGCTTTTTCCCTTAAACATCTACATTTTATGGCCCCAGGGTAAAAGAATGATTACCAAGCAGAGCAGGAAAATGAAGTTACAAACCACAACAAGATAAAAACCTGCCTGCAGTTTATTGTCATATTAAGAAAATGCAGGAAGAATCTGGCATTATTCTCAGTATAATGATGCACTGCCAGGAGAATCAGTGAAGAGAACATTAGTTATTATGGCTGCTTGTGGTGACCAGGGTATATTCTCTGAATATTTGTGTTTATCATGGTTCAGAGGACAAGGAACTATGGGAGTTTTCATGTTGGAGGGCCTTTTCTGGACCAAGGACCACATGCCCTGTGAGTTCAGTACAGTTAATCAAGGGGACAGAGTCTCTGGTCATGAAACGGGCCTGGAGCTGGTCCACTAGAGCAGACCCACTGGAGCGGGTCCACTGGAGGGGGCGCAGTGGAGGGGGCGCAGTGGAGGGGGTCCACTGGAGCGGGCGCACTGGAGCGGACCCACTGGAGTGGGCGCACTGGAGCGGGCGCACTGGAGCGGGCCCACTGGAGCGGACCCACTGGAGTGGACCCACTGTGAAGGTGAAAGCTCACTGCTCCTGGTGCTGCTCACTGCTTTGGCTCATGTCACTTAGGTTATTAAGTTTTGGGGAAGGACTGTAGTCTGTCATATAGGTTATCCATATAGTGCCATTTCATCACTATTATTCATCAGTTTATATTAAAACCGTACTGCTAAGTGTGAAGCAGACACGTCTTGGACAGGTAGATGAGAGACAGGTAGATGAGGCAGGTAGATGAGACAGGTAGATGAGAGACAGGTAGATGAGAGACAGGTAGATGAGGCAGGTAGATGAGAGACAGGTAGATGAGGCAGGTAGATGAGACAGGTAGATGAGAGACAGGTAGATGAGGCAGGTAGATGAGAGGCAGGTAGATGAGGCAGGTAGATGAGACAGGTAGATGAGAGGCAGGTAGATGAGAGACAGGTAGATGAGACAGGTAGATGAGAGGCAGGTAGATGAGACAGGTAGATGAGACAGGTAGATGAGACAGGTAGATGAGAGGCAAGTAGATGAGAGACAGGTAGATGAGAGACAGGTAGATGAGACAGGTAGATGAGAGACAGGTAGATGAGACAGGTAGATGAGAGGCAGGTAGATGAGAGGCAGGTAGATGAGAGTCAGGTAGATGAGAGACAGGTAGATGAGAGACAGGTAGATGAGAGACAGGTAGATGAGAGGCAGGTAGATGAGAGGCAGGTAGATGAGAGGCAGGTAGATGAGAGACAGGTAGATGAGAGGCAGGTAGATGAGACAGGTAGATGAGAGGCAGGTAGATGAGAGGCAGGTAGATGAGAGACAGGTAGATGAGGCAGGTAGATGAGAGACAGGTAGATGAGAGACAGGTAGATGAGAGACAGGTAGATGAGAGACAGGTAGATGAGGCAGGTAGATGAGAGACAGGTAGATGAGACAGGCAGTCGGGTTGCATAACAGTGAACAGACCAGAGCAGCGGCCCCTGAGTCCTCTACTGCAGTTTTGTGCTTCACCTCGGAACACAGCCAGACACAATCCAACCCAACCCAACCCTAACCCAACCCTAACCCTAACTCCAACCCTAACCCAACCCCAACCCAACCCCAACCCTAACCCTAATCCAACCCCAACCCAACCCTAATCCAACCCTAACCCAACCCAACCCTAACCCAACCCTAATCCAACCCTAACCCAACCCAACCCTAACCAACCCTAATCCAACCCTAACCCAACCCTAATCCAATCCCAACCCTAACTCTAACCCAACCCTAACCCTAATCCAACCCTAATCCAATCCCAACCCTAACCCTAATCCAACCCTAATCCAATCCCAACCCTAACCCGTGTCCAGAATATACTCATGCAGAAGCTGCACAGAGATAACAGCTTCTCACCGCACCGAGTACAGGAACTAACTTTCTAGAAGAGACAGCACCATCTACATGAGCAAAAACATGGACATCTCAACCATTAGCAGCAAATTCTCCTGTTCAGTAAACGCGAAGGTTCCTTTTAATCCCAGCTGCAGAGAATCTTGAACAGAACTGCTGCTGACTAATTCTAGAAACAAGTATTTCTGTCTCCACACAGTGTCTACAACACACTCACCTTCCACATTACCGACTTACCTCCACACATAGAGTGCACAACACACACACACACCTTACACATTATCATCTACAGAGAGTCACGTTACACACTGCTGTCTTACCAGCGTTCTTGTTTGCTTCAGTAAACATCACACTCCTGTATCAAGACTACAGCATCACCAGGTTGGTTTTTAGACACACACACATACACACACACACAACCTTGGTTTCCTGCTAAAGTTATTATAGCACAAGGTGCCCTTGCCCTAAGCGAGTAGAGAGCAGGAATGCTCAAACACACACACACACACACACTGGCAGACACACACAGAACAGATATGTTGCTAGTTCTGTTTACAGAGCAGCGCACAGTCCTTGTCCCACACCGCCCTGTCCCGCCTCCCGCACTGTCCTGTCCCGCCTCCCGCACCGCCCTGTCCCGCCTCCCGCACCGCCCTCCTCCCACACTGTGCTTAACACAGGAAGTCTCCACTCTTTGGCCGCTAGCAGCCAAGTGGCTGCTGACTGACGCCACAGAGCACTCTGGCACGATGGAGCAGACCGGGGCAGACCGGGGCAGACCGGAGCAGACCGGGGCAGACCAGAGCAGACCGGGGCAGACTGGAGCAGACCGGGGCAGACCGGAGCAGACCGGAGTAGACCGGAGTAGACCGGGTACGGTGGCCAGCACTCACCTTTCATGTCCTCATCCTCCACTGTGGCGTTACTGCTGTCGGACGACTCCTGGGACAGAGACAAATGAAACAGTAAATAAATATATGCACAAACAAATAAATATCTCATAGTAGGAGCAGCATTAACCCCTAACATACTAATAAACATGCACACTGACACACACATCCCACACATACTAATAAACACACACACTGACACACACATCCCACACATACTAATAAACACACACACTGACACACACATCCCACACATACTAATAAACACACACACTGACACACACATCCCACACATACTAATAAACACACACATTGACACACACATCCCACACATACTAATAAACACACACAATGACACACACATCCCACACATACTAATAAACACACACATTGACACACAGTCCCACACATACTAATAAACACACAAACTGACACACACAATACCACACATACTAATAAACACACACATTGACACACAGTCCCACACATACTAATAAACACACAAACTGACACACACAATACCACACATACTAATACACACACACACACACTGATAAAGTTCACACACAGTCCTGCACGTATTAACACACACACACACACACACAAACATGTATCTTAAATCCACCAAACAACAAGAAGCCCCCAGGATCACATACAGTGAACTATTAACTGATGCACTAGGGTTAGGGGTTAGGGGTTGACCCTAACAGTGTCGGTGTGTGTGTTAGGTTAGGTTAACCCTAAACCTATTAACTGATGCATTATTACAACAGAAGACACCTGCTGGTCACACATACCCACACGCACACAAAAGTGCATATTAACCCAACTGCACAGAGACAATGACTCTGAAACCCTTTTTTGTGTGAGCACTTTTCTGTTGTTCTTGGCTCAAACGAGGAATGCTGATTAAGACCGCTGATTAAGATCCTTTCTGGGGGACACGGCGTGCGTTTCCGTAGCAGAGTCTGGGATTCAGAGACCCGCGTTTCTGAATCGGTGGGTGAGCTGAATCAGCAGTGTGTTTGTTCAAACCAGGTTGACACTTGGCCTGTTGTTTACGCACATGTTCAGTGCAGAGTGGACAGACCTAATGGATCGCACAGGCCTCTCAGTCTTTGTCATGAATACTTTCACTAGATAAAGTAAATGTGGGCCAAAACACACGCAAACAACTGAAAGAAGAAGGAAAGAAAAGGGAATGCAGAGTAAGAGAGAAAATGCAAGAAAGAGCAGGAGCAGACAGGAGGGAGAGGAGAGAGAGGATGACAGAATGATGTCATGAGAGTGCAGGTTGCAGCAGGTCTGGTGGGACGTAGAATGAAACACTGAGCCTCATCAATGACCTCATGACCTCATCACCCAGGAACAGTGATCAATGACCTCATCACGGAACAGTGATCAGTGACCTCATCACCCAGGAACAGTGATCAATGACCTCATCACGGAACAGTGATCAGTGACCTCATCATGGAACAGTGATCAGTGACCTCATCACCCAGGAACAGTGATCAGTGACCCCATCACGGAACAGTGATCAGTGACCTCATCAAGGAACAGTGATCAGTGACCTCATCACGGAACAGTGATCAGTGACCTCACCACGGAACAGTGATCAATGACCTCATCACCCAGGAACAGTGATCAATGACCTCATCACGGAACAGTGATCAGTGACCTCATCACCCAGGAACAGTGATCAATGACCTCATCACGGAACAGTGATCAGTGACCTCATCACCCAGGAACAGTGATCAATGACCTCATCACCCAGGAACAGTGATCAATGACCTCATCACGGAACAGTGATCAGTGACCTCATCACAGAACAGTGATCAGTGATCTCATCACCCAGGAACAGTGATCGGTGACCTCGTCACGGAACAGTGATCGGTGACCTCATCACCCAGGAACAGTGATCAGTGACTTCATCACCCAGGAACAGTGATCAGTGACCTCGTCACAGAACAGTGATCAGTGACCTCATCACAGAACAGTGATCAGTGACCTCATCACAGAACAGTGATCAGTGACCTCATCACCCAGGAACAGTGATCAGTGACCTCATCACCCAGGAACAGTGATCAATGACCTCATCACCCAGGAACAGTGATCAGTGACCTCATCACCCAGGAACAGTGATCAGTGACCTCATCACGGAACAGTGATCAGTGACCTCATCACGGAACAGTGATCAGTGACCTCATCACCCAGGAACAGTGATCAATGACCTCATCACAGAACAGTGATCAGTGACCTCATCACCCAGGAACAGTGATCAGTGACCTCGTCACGGAACAGTGATCAGTGACCTCATCACCCAGGAACAGTGATCAGTGACCTCATCACAGAACAGTGATCAGTGACCTCATCACAGAACAGTGATCATGGTGAGACCAGCGGGTGCAGCAGACGGGTGTGTGGACGGCCCGTATGTGGGCCAGTATTATTAGGAGAGACTGACACCCCTGCACACAATTCCGCACTGCCGTGCAGAAACAGAGGCAGTGCTCTCTTAAGCACGGGGACCTGCTGTTTCTGAGATCACCAGAATCCTTACTCAAACTGCTGCTAGACATCCGGTAAATACAATAAACGAATCTAGTGTTCCTGCTTGTCATAGCAGAATGAACTCAGTTAGCAGTAGCTAATTATATGAAATGCATGTCCTTGTGTGTAAAATGCAGAGTTAGTAATGTTTTCCCTTCTATGGAATTTCAACTGCAAGGGACACAATTAATTAATGCTGCGTTTCCAACCCTCACCACAACATGGTGCCATTTTCATTTGTTCACTCAATCGAAATGCAGACTGCTAGCAATAAGACACCATGCTGTAACGCTGATACTCATTCCTGCTCTCTCTTGCGCCCCAGACCGATACGTCACCCACCTTGTGTGCATCTTCATGGGGCTATTCTGGGGCTTCTCTCCTACCACTCAAACATACACACTGGGGGATGAACAGAGAGCCACAACTACTGAAACACGTTTTATCTGAATGATGCTCTAACAGATGTGTACATAACTCCTGTAAATTATTTTACATTTATGGCATTTAGCAGACTCTCTTATCCAGAGCGAAGTCTTAACTTAAAATATTTCTAGAAACAAGAAAAAAACTACACTGTGTTCCAAATTATTATGCAAGTAATATTTTGTCAGATTTTCCAAAATTACCTATATGAATTGCAGTCATTGTAATTTTCCAGTCATCAACTATTCGAGTACAATTTAAAGGTTTTTGAACAAACTGCTAATGATATCAGTATATTAAAAATAAACAAATAAAACAGTCAAAATGCATGTTCCAAATTATTATGCACAGCAGAGTTTTTAACCTTTTCATTTTTATAAAGAACAAAAAAATGTTGATTTGTAAAATTATAAGCATTAGCAGGTTATTACAAACTGAAATCTGAAAATGAGGAAAAACTACAGTGGTGGGTGCAAGTCTACAAGGAGGAGGAGGATGAAGGGTAGCAGGCAGGGTACCATAATCCCTCTAATGGATTATGGATGACTGAGGTCTGAGCTTCCTACAAAACCAGAGCAGGACAGGAAAGAATGGAGCACACAAACTAAAGGCCTGGGGGATGTGAACGAAGACAGAAAGTGAGAATGAAGACAGAAATAACTGGAGAGGAAGAGGGAAATAAAGAGAGAGAGAGATTGCTGCTGCAGCTGTAGGTGAACACACGTGTGTGGGTGGATGGGTGTTGATTACCAACCCAGAGGAGAAGAGGGCTAGAAGAGGAGATGAATTGATGAAGAGGAGATGAAGTGATGAAGATTTACCATCAGCACATGCTTTTGTAAATCTGTGCCCCCACAGCCCTGACAAGAACCTGCTGGCTCTTACGTACCTTAGAGATGTTTCATTCATGGTCACCAAATGTGATTTCATTTCATTGGACCCAAGCAGCCTTTCAAACTTAAACGAATGCTAAGACACCACTGCTGGTCTGAAGACACAATACTACATCATGGTTGGAGAATTGACCCCTCCTACCACTACTGAACTGTCAGAGGTTGATCAGATCACTGTGGTCTCAGGTGAGATCACTGTGGTCTCAGGTGAGATCATTGTGGTCTCAGGTGAGATCATTGTGGTCTCAGGTGAGATCACTGTGGTCTCAGGTGAGATCACTGTGGTCTCAGGTGAGATCATTGTGGTCTCAGGTGAGCGGTTCTGTTCCTGGATATTTTCTCTGCAGACGTGTCAGTGATCAGGGTGTTGGCTGGGGATAATAGTTCAAAATAAACAACCTGGAATTAACACCAACATTTGAAATTTCATAAATACTGCAGAGCTGACTGACTGACCAGAATCGCCTACAACGTGCTGGAAACAACCGAAGTTGGAAATGACGTCACTTTCCAAGGGTGTGCTGTCTTACTGGTTGCTAGGCAGCGGAGGAGCAGTGCGTGTAGCTCACAGCTTCCCTGAGTCCAGCACACAGAACCTGAGGCTGTGTGTGTGTGTGAGGGAATGTGTGTGTGTGTGTGTGTGTGTGTGTGTGTGAGGGAATGTATGTGTGTGTGTGTGTGTGTGAGGGAATGTGTGTGTGTGTGTGTGTGTGTGTGTGTGTGTGTGAGGGAATGTGTGTGTGTGTGCGTGTATGTGTGTGTGTGTGTGTATGCGTGTATTTGTGTATGTGGGTGTATGCTTGTGTGTGTGTGTTTGCGTTTGGGTGTGTGTGTATGCGTGTATGTGTATGCATATGTGTGTGTGTATATGTGTATGTGTGTGTATGTGTATGGGTGTGTGTATGCGTAGGTGTGTATGCGTGTATGTGTGTGTATATGCAGGTATGCAGGCGTGTATGTGTGTGTGTCTCTACACACACACACACACACACACACACACACACACAGCTCACAATGGCTCTCACACTCCCTTACTCCTGATATTTTACACAACTGTTCCTCTGCATGTATTTCCACATGAAATACTGATTGACTTTATGAGAGTTCCTTTCGCTAACCTCAGCGGTAATTGTGGTTCAACTGGCTATGCACCAAACGCACTGCAGACAGGAGCTCACAGGCCCAGAGGTGCAGACTGTACTGTATCACTGTTCAAAACCAATAGAAATTTAATCTGATCATGATTACAAGATCGTTATTCTTTCTAGCCAATAAATAAACAAATCTATAGACAGTGAATTCTCCAGCTTTTTGTTCATAATTTTCAGTCCACCTTAATGCTCTAAACGGCAAACAGCATTTTTTTTGTGTTCATGTGGTTTGTAAATACAAAAATTCATGGAGTAATTGACGTTATGAATTTAAAGAAGAGCTTCACTTGTCCCCCCCTCCCTGAAGTTTCTTTACTTCACCATACTGGAAATGTCATGATGATAAATAAACAAATCACCCTTGTTCTCAGATCCATAGCAGTGAACGGTCTTATTTAAACGCTCTAAATAGAAGGTAGATAACTCATTCCATTCACTGTTATCAAAGTGATTGCAATGGAACCATCACACACTTTCGAGTGTGTCGATATTTGTATTTGAACGTAATAGTTTAATCGATAGAATCGTTTTTAATGTGAAGAAACCACCACAGTTTAACTGAACAGCCATGTATAAACAAACCCGGGTATATAATCAAACAGGCTCTTGTCATGTGACCTGCTCAAACCAACCTGGCTGGTATCACGCTGAGGCAAAGTGCTCCTGTGATATTTTGAGACTGGATTTCGGTATCGGATTGGCTTCCTTAAAAAAAAATTTCAACGATATCCGATCCAGCAGGCTCACAAAATTCTCTCAACCCATTTAAACCGTATCCAGGTATTTACAAAGATCTCAGACATTATGATGCATTATGGGTCACTGTACATTATCTATGAAAATGATTAAGAACCCCTATGTATCATAACCGCATACACTGGCTGAGATATTTGTGGAGATGTTATTTACAAATGCCATTATGGTTGCTGTTGACAACTTCTGCTAGCAATGTTAGTAGATTTTGAACTCTAAACAAACTAAATAAGTTAACATAATTCTAATTATGCTGGCTGACTGTCTGTGGAAATCATAAATACCGATAAAACTGTAATTGGTTTCATATTGCTGTCATATTTTTGTCGAATTGGACCAGACAGGGGAATCCTCACCAACCTTTTTTTCTGGGTTTTTTTTTACTTCATATTAATAACATACATAATCTACACCATTCTTCCCCAGAAAATTCACAAAAACTCTTGTACACACATACCCTCTCCCCAACACGTGCACACACACACACACACACACGTCTTGACACGAGAGGGTTGACATGGTGTCAAGGGGGAGGGGAGTGCCACAGGGGAGGCGGGGGAAGCGGGGGGGGGGGTAACTACCAGTGCAGGAGAGGGGACGTTTCCTTTGGGGCTTGTGACTGTGCTGTTTTTGGTGCTGTTGGTCTGGGGCTGTGCAGGGAGACACAATATATACAGAGAAATCAGGTTAAGAGTGAAAGAGGAAAATAGCAACATGCATAACACACACACACACACACACACACACACACACCTACACGCACCTGCAAACAGATGTATTTTTGATAAGGGAATAAGTGATTTTCTGTAGTACAGATTAACTGAGACCTCCTGAAAACCCTAACAGTACATTGGCATTATCACTGGAAGAAAAAGCTAAATATTCTACGAAGGCAGAGAGGTCATCAAAAACAAACAACACATCCATTATAACACTTCCTCTGCCAATTACATTTCATAAATATATTCCATTATGTCAAATGTGGAGATAATTAATTATGTTCTGATGCTTATTTGCTCTAACAGTGGCACAAATGCAGTTGTATGCAGGGCGAGTCATGGCACTGGCCAGAAAGGACTCCCAGTGAATCACCCAGTGAATCACCCAATGAAGCACCCAGTGAAGCACCCAGTGAATCACCCAGTGAATCACCCAATGAAGCACCCAGTGAATCACCCAGTGAAGCATCCAGTGAAGCACCCAGTGAAGCACCCAATGAATCACCCAGTGAAGCACCCAGTGAATCACCCAGTGAATCACCCAGTGAAGCACCCAGTGAAGCACCCAGTGAAGCACCCAGTGAAGCATCCAGTGAAGCACCCAGTGAATCACCCAGTGAATCACCCAATGAAGCACCCAGTGAATCACCCAGTGAAGCATCCAGTGAAGCACCCAGTGAATCACCCAGTGAATCACCCAGTGAATCACCCAGTGAAGCATCCAGTGAAGCACCCAGTGAAGCACCCAATGAATCACCCAGTGAAGCACCCAGTGAATCACCCAGTGAATCACCCAGTGAAGCACCCAGTGAAGCACCCAATGAATCACCCAGTGAAGCACCCAGTGAATCACCCAGTGAAGCACCCAGTGAATCACCCAGTGAATCACCCAGTGAATCACCCAGTGAAGCACCCCTCCTCAGCTGGACAAGAGAGGGAGGAGCAGAGGGGAGACGCATGTGCAGAAATGACAGAGATGCAGTCGCACAGTCGATGATATGCAGACAGATGGCGCAGACAGACAAACACAGAACACACACACACACACACACACACACACACACACTTTCACATAAAAATCTCAACAGTGCTAACATGGGGGTCATTATGGAAGCAGATAATCATGAGCATGAATTAATGTGAAGACGTGAAACACGTTTGTTGTTAAAGGTCTCAGTGTAGAGGTTCTTACTCAGACACTTAAAGTTAAAGAAGAGTGCAGGCGTAACAAATTGCTCAAAGAGGAAAAAAGACTCACTACAGACACTTAGGACAGACCAGAGGGAAAAATTCACTTGTACATTGAAAAGGTAAAAGATAACTAATCAAACAGTTGGGAAAACTTTGGCTGAGCTTATGGTAGCTGCAGGAAAAGTGCCGTGAAAACAGAGAGAGAAGGAAGAGCAGGTGAGCGCAGGTGAGGGCAGCTGCGGCCTGGAGTCTGCACTGCGGAGAGGAAGAGGAGAAAAAATCAGAGAGAGGATGAAGGAGCCGGGATGGAGGGATGTTCTCACCATGTACTGAACTGTGGAGCTTGACTTCCTCTTCTGGAGAGATGGAGACAGGGAGAAAGTGAGATTGGAGAAAAAGAAAAGGAAAAAAACAACAACCCACCAGAAATTAACCCACTGAATACAAACATCTGACAGCTTGTGCAGAGGAGCAGGACACGAGGAATACGTGTCAATCACAAAGAACCCCTGGATAAAAGCAGGAAAAACATGGGAACAGGAGAGCAAGATGTTGGGAACGTTCACAAGAGAGACTGAGATCCTAACGGCAGAGTGGTGCAAGTGGGAAACATCTCGGGCCACTCGGCCTGGTGGAGAAGAAACTGCAGAAAGCTGACATGAAAATACTAATGCGTCAGGAGAAACTGGGATATTCTTTCTTCCAACAGCAGAGGTGGTTCTAGTTTACTTGCTCAGGGTGTCACTTGTCATCTCTGTATCACTGTCATCACTGTGTTCACGGTCATCTCTGTATCACTGTCATCACTGTGTTCACGGTCATCACTGTGTTCACGGTCATCACTGTGTTCACGGTCATCACTGTGTTCACGGTCATCACTGTGTTCACGGTCATCACTGTGTTCACGGTCATCTCTATATTACTGTCATCACGGTCATCACAAACCATGGTTGACTTCTAAACTGAGTCAGCCCTCATATTCCAGTAAACCTCACTACTAATGTATTTATAGATTTCTTTGATAGAGAAGAATATTAGACAAAATATAAAACCTTTTATTAGCAATACAACTGGTATGTCATCTGGTTTGGTCGATATTGATTAAATTTTACATTGGGAGAAAGGCTTGATGCTTTTCATTCACTCCCACAATCAGAATTAGAGAAAATAATTTCTTCCTTAAATTGTACTACTTGCAGACTAGACTCGGTTCCCTCAAAATTATTAAAAGAGGTATTACCAGCTGTAACTGAACCTCTTCTAACTATAGTTAACTCATCCATTACAATAGGTCACATGCCCAAATCCTATAAATTAGCAGTTATTAAACCTCTGATCTAGAAACCAAATCTTGATCCGACTGTGCTATCTAATTATAGACCCATTTCGAACACATCATCCAAGATCATAAAAAAGCTGTAGCCCAGCAATTATGCCTATATCTGCATAGGAATCACATATTTGAAAAGTTCCAATCTGGATTTAGGCCCCATCACAGTACTGAAACAGCATTAGTCAAAGTAACAAACGATCTCCTCCTTGCCTCAGATCAAGTCTATGTATCTCTGTTAGTGATTCTTGATCTTAGTGCAGCTTTTGACACAATAGATAACAGGATCTTGCTACAATGGTTAAAACGTTGGGTTGGAATCTCAGGCACAGCCCTTTCATGGTTTTACTCTTACTTAACTAATCGCTTTCAGTTTGTAGAGCTCAATAATATTCCATCCAAACGTAAGTGAAATATGGGGTCCCGCAAGGCTCCATCTTAGGACCACTATTATTTACATTATATATGCTACCATTGGGCACAGTTATAAACAAACATGCTGTCAATTTTCACTGCTATGCAGATGACACTCAACTTTACATATCAGCCAAACCTGATGACAAACTCAGTTTAGGAAAAATTGAGGCCTGTGTAAGATATATTAAATGTTGGATGTCTCTAAACTTCCTCCAGCTTAATGAGGACAAAACAGAAGTTCTCCTTCTGGGCCCTAAGGCCGCAAGACAGAAAATTCCAGATCTAATGCTTAATCTTGCAGACTATCCCATTACACCTGGCACAGTAGCCAAAAAAGCGTCATACTCGACTCCGACCTATCATTTGATAAATATATAGATAATACTACTAGGATAGCTTTTTTACATCTCTGCAACATTGCCAAATTAAGAAATGCATTATCACAGGATGATGCAGAAAAATTGGTACACGCCTTTGTTAGCTCCAGATTAGACTACTGTAACTCACTACTGTCAGGATGCTCAAATAGGAATCTAAATAAACTTCAAATAGTTCAAAATGCCGCAGCCAGAGTTCTGACTAGAACTAGAAAATTTCAGCACATCAGGCCAGTCCTATCAGCCCTGCATTAGCTCCCAGTTAAATTCCGTATTGATTTTAAAATTCTTTTATTGACTTATAAAGCACTGCACGGGTTTGCTCCTGATTACCTCCAGGAACTTATTTCCTATTATGAACAATTATGAACAACAATTAATAAGGTAACAGCAGGGGGAAGAGCCTTTTCTTGTAAGGCCCCCCAGCTTTGGAATAACCTTCCAAAATGCATCCGGGACTCTGACACAGTCTCAATCTTTATGTCTAGGTTGAAAACCCACTTATTTAGTTTAGCATTTGATAATTAATATCCCCCCTTAGATTAAGGTACAGATCCAGGGGTTCATAGACGAAGGGTTTTATGGTAGACTGGGGCGCTGGTGCTGTCATCCTGTCACTGCTCGTGGTCACTCAAGTTTGTTGACAGTGCAGTGGATGGATGCCATTGTCAGAATGCCCCCAAGCCTATGTTACCTTCTGGTTTTTAGCTAGGCTGTAATAATTTAACTTAATGCCGGAGTTGCTGCCACACTCTAGAAATGTTTATAATCTCATCTGTCCTGTATAGGTCCTTATACAGAGCTAATTTTCCATTTGATCTTCTCCACATGGCTGCCCGCCTACTCGAGGAACACTGAGATGAGGAGAGACAAGCCTTTCCAGAGATCCATCCTGGGCTGGCCACCTCCTGCCTAACCAGATATGATGGAGGACCAACCCACCGCCCTGACTAACCAGATATGATCAAGGATAAACCCACTGCCCTGCCTAACCAGATATGATGGAGGACCAACCCACTGCCCTGACTAACCAGATATGATGGAGGACCAACCCACTGCCCTGACTAACCAGATATGATGGAGGACCAACCCACTGCCCTGACTAACCAGATATGATGGAGGATCAACCCACTGCCCTGACTAACCAGATATGATGGAGGATCAACCCACTACCCTGACTAACCAGTGTGGATGATGGATAAAGGATGATGGATAGGACTAAACAGAAATTACATAAAGGACTCATGTATAACATTACCAACTATCAAGACATTTGGGACTGTACAGGAATTACATAAAGAACTCATGTTTATAAATCCACACCAAGATGGACTTTATCCCTCACATCTTTTCCTTTTTTTTCTCTCGCTCTTTAAATTGTTGTCATGGTGACCGGCGTCAGCCAGATGAGGATGGGCTCCTCCTCTGAGTCTTGGTTCCTCTCAAGGTTTCTTCCTCATGTTCTTAGGGAGTTTTTCCTTGCCACTGTCGCCCTTGGCTTGTCCACTGGGGGCTAGGACTCGGCCCTTGTAAAGCTGCTTTGTGACAACAACTGTTGTAAAAAACGCTATATAAATAAAATTTGATTGATTGATTGATTGATAACCAAGGATCCCTCACACCCTGCACACACACTCTTCACAAGTTTGGGGGTCACTTAGAAATGTTCTTATTTTTGAAAGAAAAGCAGTTTTTTTTTCAATTTAGCTAACATTAAATGCATCAAAAATACACTCTATACATTATTAATGTGGTAAATGACTATTCTAGCTGTAAACATCTGGTTTTTAATGCAATATCTACATAGATGTATGGAGACCCATTTCCAACAACCATCACTCCAGTGATCTAATGGTACATTGTGTTTGCTAACTCTGTAAGGAGGCTATTGGATATTTAGAAAACCCTTGAAAACCCTTGTGCAAGTAGGTTAGCACAGCTGAAAACAGTTTTGCTGATTAGAGAAGCTATAAAACAGACCTTCCTTTGAGCTAGTTGAGAATCTGGAGCATTACAATTGTTGGTTCGATTAAACTAACAAAATGGCCAGAAAAAAACAACTTTCAATTGAAACTCGACAGTCTATTCTTCTTCTGAGAAATGAAGTCTATTCCATGCGAGACATTGCCAAGAAACTGAAGATTTCCTACAATGGTGTGTACTACTCCCTTCAGAGGAGAGCACAGACAGGCTCTAACCAGAGTAGAAGGAGAAGTGGAAGGCCCCGCTGCACAACTGAGCAAGAAGACAACATTAGAGTCTCAGGTTTGAGAAATCAACGCCTCACAGGTCCTCAACTGGCAGCTTCATTAAATAGTACCCGCAAAATGCCAGTGTCAACATCTACAGTGAAGAAGCGACTCCGGGATGCTGGCCTTCAGGGCAGAGTGGCAAAGAAAAAGCCATATCTGAGACTGGCTAATAAAAGAAAAAGATTAATATGGGCAAAAGAACACAGACATTGGACAGAGGAAGATTGGAAAAAAGTGTTATGGACAGATGAATCAAAGTTTGTGGTGTTTGGATCACAAAGACGAACATTTGTGAGACGCAGAACCACTGAAAAGATGCTGGAAGAGTGCCTGACACCATCTGTCAAACATGGTGGAGGTAATGTGATGGTCTGGGGTTGCTTTGGTGCTGGTAAAGTGGGAGATTTGAACAAGGTAAAAGGGATTTTGAATAAGGAAGGGTATCACTCCATTTTGCAACACCATGCCATACCCTGTGGACAGCGCTTGATTGGAGCCAATTTCATCCTGCAACAGGACAATGACCCAAAGCACACCCCCAAATTATGCACAAACTATTTAGAGAAGGAGGAGGCAGCTGGTGTTTTATCGGTAATGGAGTGGCCAGCGCAGTCACCAGATCTCAACCCCATTGAGCTGTTGTGGGAGCAGCTTGACCGTATGGTACGAAAAAAGTGCCCATTAACCCAATCAAACTTGTGGGAGCGGCTTCTGGAAGCATGGGGTGAAATTTCTCCAGATTACCTCAGCAAATTAACAGCTAGAATGCCAAAGGTCTACAATGCTGTAATTGCTGCTAAGGGAGCATTCTTTGACGAAAGCAAAGTTTAAAGTAGAAAATTATTTCAAATTAAAAAAAAAAACATTATTTCTACCTTGTCAATGTCTGGACTATATTTCTATTCATTTTGCAACTCATTTGATAAATAAAAGTATGAGATTTCAGGGAAAACACAAAATTGTCTAGGTAACCCCAAACTTTTGAACGGTAGTGTATATGCCTGTATGTGCACTATTTCTGTATATAATGTATTTTACTTGTATAGTACTGCTACCACTGTACATATCATATGTTATTGTATGGTATTGTTACTACTGTACGTCTGTTGTGTATTGTTTAGAGCAGCGTTTCTCAACCGGGGTGCCGTCTGTCTTCATCGGGGGTGCCGTCAAAATATTCTGATGTGAAATAAAAAACTATAGTTTTAAAAATTGAAGTTAATATACGCTTTAAAAATCATTAAAATTTATTTCATTTGACCAGATCTCTCAAGTTTGGTGGGCGTGAGCTTTTTTTCAGGCGGGGGGGGATTGGAATCTGTCGTGATGGTTAGTGTAGCGGTTGTGTGTGTGTGTGTGTGTGTGTGTGTGTGTGTGTGTGTGTGGGTGTGGTTGGGGAGCGGACTGGCTGAAGTCTACCAAGCAACAGCAATATATTCTGATTGGTTCAACCTGTTATAATATACAACCAATGGATTGGCTGAATATGCTGTGGTGTGCGGCGATTAGATTATTTAATAAATAAATAAATTAATAATAATAATAATATTCAAGTGTGAGAAATTCCATGTGTGTCACGATCAAAGCGTGATATGACCTGCATATGACCCTTACCAAGGTCAGCACATGATTACGCAGGTTTCCCACTGACTGTAAGTCACATTTATGTGCTCTCTGTCTTAATAATCACTTTTTTGTGTTATGTTGGCGATGGTTGGATGGAGATGGTTGCAGAGAGTATGTTTTCAGGATTGCCAACTCTCATTGAGCGTGAGACACACACATTTGACCATTTTCACACGCTCTCACGCCACACTTTCGATTTCTCACGCCGAAAAAAAATCTAGTTTATTTACCTCTGATCCACATCTATGATTCAATGAGTTACTAGTTCGCTCTGGCGCCAACCACCGATCGCGATATAATACTTAATTTGCGTCCATTTTACTCCCCCCCTCATCGATAACTTATGGTCACCCCCCCCCCCCCCCCCCCCCCCCCCATTGTACACTGGGGTGCCTTAAAATTTTGCATGCATATAAAGGGTGCCACAACTGAAAAAAGGTTGAGAAACACTGGTCTAGAGAGCCAACTATTACCAGAGTCAAATACCTTGTGTACGTAAATATACTTGTGTACGTATATATACTTGTGTACGTATATATACTTGAACAATGAAACTGATTCTGATCACTGTGCTCACTGTCATCACTGTCATCACCGTCATCATCATCCTCACTGTCCCAGTTCATGTCCATGTGCACTATGCTGACAGCAAATACACTATATTGCCAAAAGTATTTGCTCACCCATCCAAATGATCGGAATCAAGTGTTCCGTGGCCACAGGTGTATAAAATTAAGCACCTAAGCATGCAGACCGTTTTTACAAACATTTGTGAAAGAATGGATCACTCTCAGAGCTCAGTGAATTCCAGCATGGAACTGTGATAGAATGCCACCTGTGCAACAAATACAGGCGTGAAAATTCCTCATTCTACATCTATATATTCCACAGTCAACTGTCAGCTGTATCATAAGAAAATGGAAGTGTTTGGGAATGGCGAAGTGGTAGGACACGTAAACTGACGAAGAGGTTGCCAACTTTCTGCAGAGTCAATCACTACAGACATCCAAACTTCATGTGGCCTTCAGATTAGCTCAAGAACAGTGTGCAGAGAGCTTCATGTAATGGGTTTCCATGATCAAGCAGCTGCATCAAAGCCATACATCACCAAGTGCAATGCAAAGCATTAGATGCAGTGGTGTAAAACACACCGCTACTGGACTCTAGAGCAGTGGAAGATTAGTCTCTGAAGTAGTCTCTGAATGCTTCAGCATACCAAGACATTTTGGACAATTACACGCTCCCAACTTTGTGGGACCAGTTTGGAGCTGGCCTCTTCCTCTTCCAACATGACTGTGCACTGGTGCAAGGTTCATAAAGACATGGATGGCAGAGTCTGGTGTGGATGAACTTGACTGGCCTGCACAGAGTCCTGAGCTCAACCCGATTGAACACCTTTGGGATGAATTAGAGCGGAGACTGAGAGCCAGGCCTTCACGTCCAACATCAGTATGTGACCTCACAAATGCGCTTCTGGAAAAATGGTCAAAAATCCACATAAACCATCAATCAATCAATCAAATTTTATTTATATAGCGCTTTTTACAACAGTTGTTGTCACAAAGCAGCTTTACAAGTGTCCGAGTTCTAGCCCCCAGTGAGCAAGACAAGGGCGACAGTGGCAAGGAAAAACTCCCTAGTTTTTGCATGAGGAAGAAACCTTGAGAGGAACCAAGACTCAGGGGGGGAGCCCATCCTCCTCTGGCCGACACCGGTCACCAAAAACGCACTCCTAAACCTTCCCAGAAGAGTTGAAGCTGTTCTAGCTGCAAAGGGTGGACCAATGTCATATTGAACCCTACAGATTAGGAATAGGATGTTACTTAAGCTCATATGTGAGTCAGGGAAGGTGAGCGAACACTTTTGACAATATAGTGTGTGTCCAAATCTGGACAGAAGAGGTCCTGTCCACTCATCAAAAAATAAAAATAAAAAACTAAAGGTGAGAAAGAAAAGTGATGAAGTGAGCACAAAACAGGGA